>NC_081182.1:131350434-131649538 GCF_029867415.1 Vicia villosa
ATGGAAATTTCGTGCTCAAGTTGATGTGTGACCATAAGGTGTTTGTATATTTGTTCAAATCAAGTTTCATGCCTTTAAATGATGTTTTTGCTGAAATTTGCACTGGTGAAATCGATTTCCTCAAGGCTGAAATCGATTTCATGTTGTACGTAACTTGTTTTTTTTTTTAAACTGCACTATGGAAATCGATTTCCCCCAACATGAAATCGATTTCCTGCTGGCAGAATGTGGTTTTTTGCCTTTTTTATGTTTGTTTTGGCTTCCTTCTTCCTCCATGTAACGCCCAAATTTAATTAATTAGTTAATTAAATTATTGAAGGATTTAATTATTGGATTTAGAAGAAGTTTGAGAATGTATCGAAGTAGTTGAATTTGTCAGTGTGATTTTAAGAGGCGCATTTGGATTATTAAGTTAAATTCAGATTTTTAGTCAGTTAGTCGGAGAAATAATATTAAGAATAATATTATTATGGATTTTTTAATTAAGTTGGATTTTGAGGTTGTGTGTTAAATAGTAAATTGGAGGTGTGAAGTTTAAGCCCATTAGATATAATAATAATATTATTATTGTTATTATTGGATTAAGGGAATAAATAAAAAGAATGATGAATTAGGCTTTTGTGGCTGTACGTGATAAGAGAAAACAAAACAAGGGTTTGGAAGCTCGGTGGTTGAAAAAGGGATACGAGAGCTGTGTCGGGAAGGAGAAACCGAAAGGATTACGCAAACCGGAAAAGCTGGGATTCGACCGGAATTGTAGAGCGGACTCCTAATAAAAGGTAAGGGTGGGGTTCAAATTATATAACAGAAAATATGATGATTAGTATGTGGGATTGGGGTTGTATGAATTTCGGCTGTGTGAATATTGTTTCCTTTGTAGTGTTAATTGTGATTTTATAGTGTTAAAATTTATGTTTGATTATGACTGAATTGGTATTGAAAATCTGTGAATGAAAATTATTTGGTTGGAAAAATTGTGGTTGTTTACGTCAAAACGATGTTGGAAAGAGATATAAAAAAAAATTGCCGACGGGTGTCTGCCGAACGGCAATTGGGTACAGGAAGGGGGAGCCGATCGGCACCCATGTGTGTGTGAGAGGGTCTGCCGAATGGCAGTGTAGTTGGCTTATTTTATTCTGTCCTGAATCGTGGCATAGCAGGTAGCATGATTATATGTATACATAGTATAATGTTACATATCTATTTATGTCATAGTAGGAATAGCACTACAAATTGGCTTATAATCTGTAAATTAATTAGTTTGTTTCTATATATTAATTACAAAAGAAGTTCTCAATAGTAGTTAGTATATATTCATAGCAGGTAATGATGATGTAGTGGCTGGTAGTTCTATGTAAGAGATGTGAATAATCAACAGGATAGCAGAGCAATTTGGTATAACCATGAGTAATAATAATACAATAATAGGTATAATAATTAGTATATTAATAATAATATATTAATCAGTAATTTTGGATCTAGTAACATATATTTATATAATTGAATTGATTAATCTAACTTAAGTTAGTATATATATATATATATATATATATATATATATATATATATATATATATATATATATATATATATATATATATATATACACACACACACACATAAGTTTAGTAGAATAGTTAATTTACAAAAACAGTACCGATTAATCGAATTAGTAGAATTAAACGGTATAATTAGTTAACCGAAATTAATTGAAAATTGTCGGAGTCGGTCGTGTATATTGGTAGGTATTTTTGATTGGTTTGTTTGTTATGATTTTGTCGAATAAATTAATTTGCAGATGCGTTTGGATTGTTCCGGGTTATGGAAATGTATTGCGGATGCGTTGTTAATGAACACGTTGTTTTGAATACTTGTTGTGGATTTTGTTGTTGCCAAATGTATTGTTGTTTTATGCGAAGTTGTAGGATGTTTCAGTGACGATGTATACCTCTATTTATTGGTATAGCGACGATATAGGCTTATGCCTTTTGTGACGATGATGTTGTTGTTGTATGTGTTTGTTGTATTTATATACATATGCATTTTTTGGCGATGGCCTGGATTGGCAAATTAGTGACGAAGCCTTATGCCTTGATGCCTCGGTTTAACTGGCAATTGGCGATGGGGGCTGAAGCCCTGGGTACCACATGCATGTGCATAGTTGTGTTGCATTTTGAGTCATTGTGATGTTAATGTCGTTATGAGTTGCTGTGGATATAAATTGTGTTGGTTTGAGTTGTGGAATAATTATTGTAATTATTGTGATAATTGTTGTTGCCGATGTTTGTTATAATTGTTGTTACAAATTGTTGCTAAAGTTGTTGTTATAACTGCTTTTGCCAGTTGTTATTATAACTGTTGTTTGGAAGTGGTGGTGATTGTAAGATTCCTGTCTAATATATTGATTATCATACTTTTGTTTATATTTTTTGATATCTCACCCCTTCTGAATGATGTTTCCCTACCATGGGAAATTGACAGGTACTCAAGGTAGCGGTGGAAGTTTGAAGTGATTTTATGAAGTCTTTACTCGCTGTTATTCGAGTTGGTGTCTTGCTCTGATACGTAGCACTCGGGGGGATAAATGCGTGTTTTAATTATTTATTACTTGCTGAATTTTTAGTGATGCTTTATTGTTGAATTGTAGCTTAAAGCTATTTTGCGAAGATGTTATGATTAAATTGAAAATTGTGAAGTTTTGTGAATTCCGCTGCGAGATAAAATAATTATTTTGATAAAGTAATTTTTTAGGATTAATTTTAAATTCCTGTGCTATGTATATATATGAAGGCAAGTAAGTCGAGAATATTTTTGAAATAACGATTATGTGATACCTCAAATGAAATTGTTTGAAATTTATACTCTGATTTTATTATATTTTTCGGGTAGAATTTGGGGTGTTACACTCCACTTCATTAATATCATTGGATCTAGGATGTTGATAGGTTTGAAATGACCATTTCCATAATATTAGATGAATGATATTAATGATAGTGTGAGTTGATTTTACTTTATGCATTTTATCTTCTTCTTCTCTTTTTTTTCTTTTGATCGATGAAAGTCTTAACACCTTGAGAATTCTAAGGATTCTTGGTAAAGACTAGATCGCTACCTTTTTTCTTTTCGTGCGGTATTGCTTTCGGAGAGTGATCTACATATCGCTTCTCTCGCATGCATTAGCACATAAAATTTTTGACCGGCCTCGTTGTAGGGTGATTTCTACATAAATCACTTGGCGATCTGCTTAACATAGCGCAATATTTCGTGTCCCGAATAAAAAAGATCAAGTATGGAAGAGAATTGTATGCGGTTGATTTAAGACTTATGAAGGTTTATCGTGTAGTCGCTATGATTTTTATCAAGCTTCTGATAAATGTTCATTGAATTTAAATCTGAGAACATCCTTCACTCACCATCGATCTTAATTACTAACTTTGATAACATACTTGACAAATTTCAAGATGGTTATCTTTAACATCTAACAATTGACTTTAATTTCTGCAATTTATTATATTGCTCTTTATATTTTGCTTTATGCTTTACTTTATCATTTCATCATATTTACATTCCGCTATTTTCTCTTTGTCCATTTGGACACTATGTTTATGCTTCCGCTATTTTTCTTTTGTCCACTTGGACCATACTTTACTTTATGCTAAAACACTAATAAATAACAAAAATCTAAAAAACGCTTAAGGCTCTCTTTTGGACTATTGGTTACTATCCCGAGCATTTTGGAGATTCGGACTTATGGACTTAGTACCTCTGGACCCTTATTATGTTATTACTCTGTGATTGTTCTGTCTGTCTGGCATTGGATTGTTGTCTGTTTGTGTATGCAGGTATTTCCTTGAAAGTCCTTGATGGTTAATTCCAAGGCATTGAGATAAGGATTTTACCCGAAAACAGCCGTTACTCGGCCCGATTTTCGTCAGAATTTTAATGTGCTGAATGCAAAGTGGTGCTAAGATAATAAGTTCATCTGGATCCCCAAGTGGTAATATTTTGGTTTGGTATTGATAAGTCCAAAGGATGGGAAATCTACCTTGACTCATAATGTCAAGTGTTGGCTTCTTCTTCGGTTAGACCGTTTCTTTCCTTAGCTTTTATTTTTCTCACTTGGTTAGCCTCTTCATCTCCTCCCACTTCTTTAATTTTCAAAATTTTCTCCCTTTTTCAAAAACCTTCTTATGTTTGTAAAACCTCTTTTAAAACCTTTCTTAAAAAATATCTTTTGCCCTTAGTGGTCTTTTTCTTAAAAAGTTTAGACACGGTTAATTGTTGAAACGAGTGGTTATACCCCACGATTTTGAAATTGATTGATATAATGAGATCTTTTCCGCGTGAGAGAGCTAGTGGCATACTCGTTGATTTTATCCGAGTTGGAGCCCTTCTTTCATTTGCGATGCAAAGAACTCGTTTGTTCTCATGCTCAAGATCAATGGCTCAGTATTTCTCTCCGACGACGATAAAGTGTTTATTTGTTTTTAAAATGTTTTCCCTTTTAAGCGGAACTACATTAGCTCTGACTTCTCCATTGCACCAAGGAGGTATGTAGGCACAAGGCTTAATGCTTTGCCGAGCTTATTTTAAAAATAAAAACAAACTCTTTTTTTTAGCACACACGACACAGATTTTCAAAAAGGTTCCTGTGGAGTACCACAGATATGAGGGGTGCTTTAAACCTTCCCCTCATATAATAGACACCCGAACCTGAGTTCTCTTTCTTGTTTTAAAAAACAAAACTTTGGGTTTTTCGTTCTTTTCCCTTTTCCTTTGGAAACAATAAAGCGCGGTGGCGATTTCAAACGAAATATTGAGTCGAGTCAATCCTATGGCTTCGTTCTCAGATTTTTCCCGCTACAGGTTTATATTAATTTAATTTAAGTTTTAACATTAGGATTTTAATAATTAGGTTTTTAGGTTAAACTAATTAGAAACTAGGTTTAGTTAATTAATTAGGATAATTAATTTATAATTTAGGTTTAAGTGATTAGGGTTAATTTTTACTTACAAATAGTTTTTAGGTTTAGCCTTTAATCTCAAAAAACCATAGGTAAACCTTAGAAATCATCAATAAAGTAAGAGTTATCTATTAGCTGTAGGTTTTTTAACCCTTAGGTTTTAACCTTTAGGTCTGCCATTAGGTTTTTTAGCCATAAGGTTTTTAACCCTGATTTTTCTAAACTTATATTTTTTTCGCGATTTCTCCCCTCATCTCCTACTCCAGTGTATGTCGCATGCCTTTAATTTATTTAATTATTCATTTATTTAAAATTCTAGAAAATGTGTATAGGCTTGCAAGTTTTTTTCGTAATAGCTTTGGGCTTTTAATTTTCCGCCTTTGGTTTCCGTCTTTACTTTCCGCACATCCCCCGATAGGTTTTTATTGTAATCCCCCATCCCAAAGCCTTGTAATAGCGTAGGACATTTACGTTTCCGTATTTTATTTTTCTATGATATTAACAGCGTGGTTAGTAATTTAGGGAGTGGCAAGAATAAAATCAATCGCTAGCTAACAACCAACTCAAAGATAAATATCTGAATATAACACGTGATTGTCGCACACACACACACCTTTAGGGTGACTCCTCTTCTGCTGCCTTTCGATAAAAAAATAATCAAGTCCCTCGGATACGAGGATGCCTTAGCAAATGTTGCTCTCAGTTTATTATCATCATCAATGATCATAAGTCCCTCGATGTTGCCTACAAATGAATATCATCTTGTCCCTCGATAATGCCTACGATAAGATGATGATCGTCCCTTTTGAATGCTAAAGTGTCCTCACTAGTTGCCTAAAATTACTATTATATCCTTCCCTAAACATTACCTACCCTCTTTATGGTAGGGATAGTCTTATGGCGAGCGATAAACCTCGATGACCCTTTTCAAATCCAATGAAAGGACTACCTACCCTCCTAATGGTATGGATAGCCCTTTCAAACAAAAGACTTAAAGAACAGAAAGACAAACTTAGGGTAGGTATCTCTTAACTGCTTGCTGATAAAAAAAAATCTTTTCAAATCAAACTTTCAAAAATATTCTTGAGGACTGACACAAGAATAAAAAACTTCGCCTCTTGGCACCTCCTTTTTAAACAAAACAAATATTTCAAAGTGAGCTTAGCAATTAAGAG
The DNA here is from genome assembly GCF_029867415.1 of Vicia villosa. Lineage (NCBI taxonomy): Eukaryota > Viridiplantae > Streptophyta > Magnoliopsida > Fabales > Fabaceae > Vicia > Vicia villosa. The sequence continues at coordinate 131,356,574 of NC_081182.1, forward strand.
CCCATGAATAACCATGGATACAAAGGGTGCTCATACCTTCCCTTTGTATAACCTACCCCTCGAACTCAAGTCTTTTTAATAAGGTCTTTCATGTTCTTTTAGCCTCTCCAATTGGATAAAATAAAAGTCGGTGGCGACTCTTGCTATCCGCAACATTTTTAAAAGTCAGTTCTCCCACCGTATTACAAAGGGGTTCTTCAATAATACCCTTTTTCTGTCTAAACACAAACTAGTAACAAACTTAGTCTTCAAGTGAGACATGATTTCTCATGAAGCTTGATAGATTCACACTATGAAACACATGAAGACTATAATAAAATTTATGAGGTAGTTGATGTAACATCTCGATTTTTCTATTTTATTTATTTAAATATCTATGTTATTATTAGTATGATTATTTAATTATTATTTGGTGTGATAATTATTTAATTGTATGATATTATGCTAATTGAGTTATTAGAATTAGTAATAGGAGAATGAGATAATAGCTATTGGGCCTAATTAATTGGAATAGAAAGATAATAAGAGGATAGGTAGCAAAGCCCATTAGACAAAAGAAAGATAGTAAGAGAATTAGGTCATTCTCATAACATTCACTTTTAAGAGAAGAGGAGAGAAAGAGGAGAAAAAAGGAGAAAGTGAAAGGAACAAAGAAAATCTTCAAGAGGTAAGGGAGAGAATATTCAATATTATGGGTATATATGTATGCAATGGGTAGTTGTATGCTTAGGGTTCCTCATCTCTCTATTTCATAATTGTCTATGTTAGGGTTTATGTATGAACCTATGAAATTTATGTGAAATAATCATGTTCTATGTTACTATGTTGATACACGATGATAGAAATATGATAGAAACCTTATATGCATGATTGTAGGTTTTAAATTCTTATTATTTGGCTTCATGGGGTTTTACCCAAATTGATGAACTTATGATGTTGGTTGGGTGAAATTGATGATGAGAGTTGTGTTGGATTAGAGGTTATAATATATGTATAATTCATCAAATAAATGCTCTTAGATGGTTGTGAAAGTTGGAATTTTTGGATTTTGAATGAAGGAACTCGTAGAAAAAAAAACACAAAATTTGGGTTCTGGTTCAGAGGGAACCGGTTCGCCAAATAGGGGAACCCGTTCCCAGGCAACAGGGATTCTAGGACCCCGGGTTCCTAAACATGGGAACCCGTTCCCACTGAGTTGGACTGAATTTTTCTAAAACTTCAAAGAGCGATAACTTTTGACTCGGGTGTCCGTTTGACGCGACGTTTGAATCCTTAGAAATCTAATGCAATAAACTTTATGATAGAACTAATTTTGTTAGAATTTGATGATTTAATCATTGTGTGGTTGTGTAAATGACATGTATTTATGTATACGTATGTCATGAATTGTTGTTATATGCGAATAAGATGTATTGGAATTATTTACCTTGTGTTAATTGTGATGCATGAAATTGATGAATGCTATTTGAATGCATTGTTGATGTTTTTTACATGATGAATGCATGTTGAACTATTGGTGGATAATTCAATAAGTTGAATTATGGTGATATACTCGAATGTTAAGATTATATGGATAATTCTTAATTGCAGATGTTTTAGTAATTGTATGTGTCATACCCCAAAATTTGCCCTCATCTTTTCATCTCAATGACTAAAGGTCCAAGGGTTTTCTCAAGTCACTCTCTCCTATTCAAAACTATGGTTTGCTATTTATTAAAGGAGTTTGAATCTTTAAGGCCTCAAATGGATCTCAAGGTGTCTCATATGTCTCAAGGTATCTCCATGTCAATTATCAAGCTTTAATCCCAAGGATTTCTTACTCAATGGCTCAGACGATCAATAGTCGACTATGTTGACCTAAAAGTCAACTATAGTCAAAATACAGACAAACTTTAAGACTTTTGGTCGACATCAGGTATTTGAGGTTATATCCATCATTTGATCAAAGGTTGATCATGATCCGTTAATAAAAACTCAGAAATGAACAAAGTCGAAAGGTTCAAATTAAGGGTTTTTTATAGGAAAAGTCAACTCAACTTTGACTGGTCATAACTTTCACATGGAGTATCAAAAATTTCCCGACCAAAGCCTATTTTGAAGGAAATTGGATTCCCTACAACGTTGTCTCTCACAAGCCAAGGCCATAAATGCTTCATTTGAGAGATATGGTCAAGGAGATTATAGGTCCTCCAAAAAGTCAACAAAAACACCTTTTGGGTCAAAGCTCATAACTTGAGCATGGAAGCTTCAATTGAGATGAAACCAAAAGGGCCATTTAGAGGACTCTTTAAGCTTCCCAAAATGATCAAGAACACCTCCATAGGGTTAAAATCGAGAGAGATAAGCATGGTTGAAGTTGGGCAATTTTCAAGATATGCATGAAACCCTAATTGCCCTAAACTTGGTTTTTGAACTAATGGGCCTAGAATATTTATTTCAAACACATCAATGACATATATAAGGGCCTATATATATCCACCCCCACCCTTACATGATTTTATTTTTATTTATATGAATTTTTATTCATTTAAATACTAAATAAATTAAGGAAAATATTAATATAAATGGATTAATTTGCATGGCTTGGCTACTAATCATCCAAGGGCCCAAATAACATCATATGGTGGTCCAAATTTGTGGGAACTTAGTTATGAATAAGGTGTGATTACAAGTCCACACTCACAAAGGAGTTTTTGATCCATGGCAAACTCCACAAGCAAACAAGCAACAAGGCACAAGCAAAAGAACTCAAGGAAAAGCAAGTTTGGCTATTCAAGACAAAGCAAGTCGACCTGCTCTGCATCTAGGTCGACTCAAAACAAGGAAAACAAGGAAGATTCAGAAATGCCACAGATAGGTTAACCTACTCACACTCCAGGTCGACCTAAAATGATGAAATTTACACACCTCACTGTTAGGCCGACTCACACAACAACTAGGTCGACCTAAATTGAAGAAAAGTCTTCAGAACAGGTTTCAACAGAATTCTGGTCGACCTAAACCTTCGACAGGTCGACCTAACGGGCAAGAATTTCATCCAAGTTGAATCCAGTTCTGTTAGGTCGACCTAAGCACTACAAGAGGTCGACCTATTTGATCAAAAAGGCCAAAATTGCTGATCTGCTATGCTCCAACTGACCAGCTCTCATATATATTATCTAATGTCAATTATTGAAGGTTCAACACCAACAACTGAAAGATACACAAAGGCTTCTCATCTTCGATCATCGATACAACTCCAACACAACTACACACAATCATTTTTGCGTTGAGGGTTTGCGTTCAAGATCGATAACGTCCATGGAACGGAATTGAAGATTCCTAGTGGGTGAAGAGTTGTGGGGTTTTTGGTGAGTAAAATCCGAGGGTTTTGTCCTCTAAGATTGGTGAATTTTGGGGGTTTTTATCAAGAGGTTTCATCAAGGATCCAGCTGAGTGTGAAGATTGAAGAACAAAGGTTCAAGCAAGTCAACACACTGCAGAAAGGGATCAAAGTGAAGCTCTTGGAAGATCTTGATCTGGCTCAAGATTAAGGGGGAAGAAGATTCAAAGGATCGACAAAATCGGTTTATTGTTTATCGCTTTGTTATCTTCTTTGTATAAACTGCTTTCAATAATAATGGAAGATATCCCAATTCCAGTTTGGAATTGGGGGCAGATGTAGTCGTAGCGAGGACGATCGACGAACTGCCTGAACAAATATCGTGTTCTTGTCGCTTTTATCTTTTCATTTACGTTATGTTCGTATTTGGTTATAATTGCAAATTGATCAACGATTCAAGTGTTAAAATTGTCAATTAAGAACTTGCGTAAACATCACAATTCACCACAGATTGAGTCACAATCAATTTGGATATTATCACCAAGTGTTTGTCTTTTTGCCTCATCCATTATCACAGTATTGCAAACAAAGTTTATCAAATTAGAAGTTAATCGATTTCCTTTAGTGTAACGAATTGATTCGATAACCTATCCTTTCATTGTTAATTCCAATTATTTTGTGGTTTTATCACATATACAACCTTTTCAATAGCAGTCCGAAATAGACGCGAGTCGATTCAAAACCGCTTTCGCTTAAGTTTGAAATAATTCTGATAAACTCTGAGAGATCTATTCACCCCCCCTCTAGATCCTTAAGCCTAGCATCTAACAAGTGGCATCAAGAGCTCTGGTTTATTCCGTGCTACGTGAAACACTTATTGGAAAGATGGCTTCCGGACCTAAAGGGGCTCACAATAGAGCTACAGTTTTCAACAGCGAAAACTATGGCTATTGGAAGGATTGTATGCGTGTTCACATCAATGCCATTGTTAGGAACATCTGGACAGCAATTGTCAATGGTCCCTTTCAAATCACCATGACAAATGCAACTGGTGCCGTTGATCCTAAACCAGGAAATACTTGGGATGCTGAAGATGAAAAGATATATGGATACGATTGGAAAGCGAGAAACATTCTAATCTCAGCTCTGGGAGTTGATGAATACTATCGCGTTTCCCATTGTAGATCCGCTAAAGCTATGTGGGACACATTACAAGTTTCCCATGAGGGAACATATGATGTCAAACTAGCTAGAATCAATACGTTAACTCAAGAGTTCGAACTCTTTCACATGGAAGATGGTGAATCCATCGAAAACATGCAAAAGATATTCGTACATTTGAAAAATCGTTTAAACTCTCTTGATAGACCCGTTTCGAATGCAGTTGCTACTAACAAAATCTTCAGATGTTTGAACAGGGAATGGCAACCCAAGGTTACGACAATAAAGGAAGCAAATGATCTAAATACCTTAGACATCACCACTCTCTTTGGTAAACTAGAAGAACGTGAACAACATCTTAAATGTCTTGACATGCATGAGAAAAGGGCAAGGAAAGATAAGAACATGGAGAAAGAGGTAGAGAAGAAGTCAATAGCTCTAAAAGCTTCAAGCTCCAAGACCTCAAGACAAGAGCTAGAGGATAGTGATACAGGTGATGATGAAGACTCCGATGATGAGGAAATGGGACTGTTTGTGCGAAGATATAACAAATACCTAAAGAAAAATGGAGCAAAACATTCCGACAAAGGCTTGATCAACTATAGAAAGCAATCAAACAAGTTCAAACAAGATGACAATAACAAAGGAAAAATCAAAGATCCTTGCTTCAATTCTGGCAAAGTCGGTCACTACAAACCGGATTGTCCATACCTTAAGAAGGAGAAAGAGAAGAACCAAAGCAAAGGTCACAACAAATCTAGAAGAGCCTACATAGCATGGGAAAGTGATTCATCTAGTGAAAGCACATCAAGCGATGAAGAAGAATCAGCAAACTTATGTCTTATGGCTCATCAACACAAGAAAAAGAAACGTGTAAGTCATCTTAAACCTGAACTTGTAGATAAAGTATCTCATTCTCAATTAAAACTTGCTTTTGAAGAATTACATAGAGATGCAATTAAAGCTTTCAAACTTTTGGCCTCAAATAAGAAAATCTTTTCATATCTTGAATCAAAAGTTGAGAAAACCGAAAAGGATATGGAAGCTTTAAAACAATCTATGCTAAATATTCAAGAGAATAAAGTTGAGATAGATCCTACACCATGGTTTGGTTGTGAGACATGTCATATTTGGCAAAAAGAAGTATGAGATCTAAAAGCCAAATTAGACAAGGCTCTACAACCAAAAGTGACGTTTGCGGTTGATCCGAATAAGTTCATAAGATCGTATACTCCTCTATATAGTAAATACACTTTTGTACCAAAAGTATCAACTAGCAAAACAGCATATTCTCATCATATTACCTGTCACTATTGTTGCAAGAAGGGTCATAACATTGAAAAATGCAAATTTAGGAGGATTTTGGTTCCTAAAGGAGTATTTCAATGGATGCCCAAGTGCAACAAATTATGTACTCACTACCAAGGACCCAATGAAAATTGGGGACCTCCCTCTCTAAATTAATTTTGCAGGAAAAGTGTCTTGACATTGCCGAAAGGTTGTGGTTCCTTGATAGCGAATGTTCAAGACACATGACGGGAGACATATCTCTTTTTGTTGAGTTTCACGCAAAGAAAAAGGGGTATGTCACCTATGGAGACAACACTCGGGGAGCTATACTTGGTAAAGGAAGTGTAGGTAACCCCTCTACCACAACTATAACTGATGTATTGCTAGTAGAAGGTCTTAAACATAACCTCTTAAGTATAAGTCAATTATGCGACAAAGATTTTAAAGTAACTTTTACAAATTCTGGTTGCACAATAGAACATACTAAGAAAAGAGATATTATGTTTAATGGCTTGAGAGTAAACAACATCTATATGCTAAACTTGGACGAAGTATCTAAGTCAAGTACGAAGTGTCTAATTGCTCTAGGCGAAGACTCATAGTTTTGGCATAGACGCCTCGCTCACATAAATTTTGACTTACTTAACAAGGTTGTCACAAAAGACTTAGTAATCGGCTTACCAAAAATAAAGTTTTCAAAGGATCATCTATGTGATGCTTGTCAAAAGGGAAAGCAAACAAAAACCTCTTTTAAATCAAAGAATGTGGTTTCAACATCACGCCCTCTTGAACTCCTTCACATGGATCTCTCTGGCCCTTCAAGTACTAAAAGCATAGGTGGAAACATCTATGGTTTTGTCATTGTCGATGATTACTCTAGATTTTGTTAGACAATCTTTCTACCTAGTAAGGATCAAACTTTTCCAGCTTTCACGCAATTTGCAAGATTATCTCAAAATAAAATGAACACCAAAATAGTTGCAATTCGAAGTGATCACGGTGGAGAATTTGAAAACTATCTTTTTGAAAAATACTGTGATAAACATGGAATTGAGCATAACTTTTCAGCTCCTAGAACACCACAACAAAACGGAGTGGTTGAACGTAAAAATCGTGTTCTAGAGGAGTTGGCAAGAACAATGCTAAATGAGGGTAGTCTACCTAAGTATTTCTGGGCTGACGCGATTAACACCGCGTGTTATGTTTTGAATAGGATAATTATACGTCCTATACTGAACAAAACGCCATATGAATTATTAAAAGGTAGAAAACCAAATGTGTCACATCTCCACGTATTCGGTTGCAAGTGTTTTGTATTGAACAATGGTAAGGATAATCTTGGGAAATTCGATGCAAAAGCTGACGAAGGAATCTTTCTTGGTTACTCACAAACTAGCAAAGCATATAGGATATACAACAAAATATTACTTATAGTAGAAGAGTCAGTACATGAGTCATTTGATGAATCTTATACAAAATCTGTCGAGAAAGGTCTATCTTTTGATAGTGCAGGTCCATCTACTGAAGATATTGTCAAAGATAAGGAAGACGAGAGTGAAATTATTGTGAAGAAAGATGCTGAGAAAGAGAAAGATGAGTCTCATGATGATGATGAAAAAGAAATCATCTCAAACAATGAAGAACTTCCTAAGGCCTGGACAAATGTGAAAGATCATCCAATTGACAATATAATAGGGGACATCTCAAAGGGCGTTACAACACGCTCCAAGATAAGTAACTTTTGTCATCATTTTGCTTTCGTTTCACAAGTTGAGCCGAAAAACGCTAAGGACGCATTACTTGATGAGCATTGGCTAATGGCCATGCAAGAAGAATTAAACCAATTTAAACGGAATGATGTTTGGGACCTAGTCCCTCATCCGGGAGATCATCAAGTAATCGGCACTAGATGGGTTTTTCGTAACAAACTTGATGAAAACGGCGTTATTACTAGAAACAAAGCTAGATTAGTTGCCCAAGGTTACAATCAAGAGGAAGGTATTGATTATGAAGAGACATACGCTCCCGTAGCACGTCTCGAAGCTATTCGTCTCTTACTTGCCTATGCTTGTTCAAAAGATTTTAAACTATTTCAAATGGATGTTAAAAGTGCCTTTCTAAATGGCTATATAAATGAAGAAGTTTATGTCACTCAGCCACCCTGCTTTGAGAATTACATGTATCCAACTCATGTCTATAAGCTGAAGCGTGCTTTATACGGTCTCAAACAAGCTCCTCGGGCTTGGTACGAACGGTTGAGCAAATTTCTACTTAGTCAAGGATACTCTAGGGGTAAAGTAGACACTACTCTCTTCATTAAAAGAAAAGATAAAGATACTCTTGGTTCAAGTTTATGTAGATGATATTATATTTGGGTCGATTAATGCAAAACTTGTCAAAGAATTTTCTAAGCTTATGTAGAGGGAATTTGAGATGAGTCTTATGGGAGAGCTGAATTTCTTCCTTGGCCTACAAATCAAGCAACTTAGTCATGGAACTTTCGTAAGTCAAACCAAGTACTGTACAGAGTTGCTTAAAAGATTTGGAATGAGTGAGGCAAAGGAGATTGACACACCTATGGCAACAAATAGTAACCTAGACAAAGATGAGAAAGGTAAAGAGTTTGATGTGAAATTGTACCGAGGTATGATAGGTTCACTATTGTATCTTACAGCCTCAAAACCAGACATCATGTTTAGTGTATGTATGTGTGCAAGATATCAATCCTGTCCAAAGGAATCACACTTAAAAGCTGTCAAAAGAATTCTACGATATCTACGTGGAACTACTACATATGGCCTATGGTATCCTAAAGGCAATGAATGTTATTTGGTGGGATTCTCCGACTCAGACTTTGCTGGCTGCAAATCCGACAGAAAGAGCACCAGTGGAACATGTCATCTATTCTCAAATTCATTAATAAGTTGGCATAGCAAGAAACAAGTATCAGTTGCATTATCTACCACTGAGGCAGAATATGTAGCTGCCGGAAGCTGTTGTGCTCAGATATTATGGCTCAAGCAACAACTCATTGACTTTGGTATTAAGCTTGATCGTATACCTATCATGTGCGACAACACAAGTGCCATAAACTTAAGCAAGAATCCTGTCTTACACTCACGAACCAAGCATATTGAAATAAATCATCACTTCCTAAGAGATCATGTAGAGAAAGGAGACGTTATATTTGAACATGTAGAGAGCAAGAAGCAACTAGCTGACATCTTCACCAAACCTCTAGCAACGGAGCAGTTCTTCAACATTCGTAGGGAATTAGGGATATTAGATATCTCTAATTTGGGCTAATTACGTTTGTTTTCTTAATTTTATTCCTTTACTTTATATATATTGATTATACTCAAGCTAACATCTCTTTTAGTATGAAGGTAGTTCATCATCAAATCAAGCATCATTTCACATTGACTAGAGGATTAATGATGACGAGACACCTACATATTGAGAAGGCGGTAACATGTTTGTTGTTCACTTCCAAAAATATTATTGATACTATAATATGCTATCAATTAACATGTTTATAGTGACTTCATGTATGTTTATCCATATATCTCACTTACTTGTATATGTATTTCATCTTATTCATAACATATCATGTTTTGGGCATACAAGCAAGTAACTAAGCATAAATCCATCATATATCAACATCACCAAGGCATTTCAAACAATTGAAGCAATTTAGGTCGACCTACCTTGCATCTGAGTCGACCTACAGAAGTTATTTTTCCACAGAAAACAAAAATGCCCAGTTACGTCGACCTACCCTTCTTTTAGGTCGACCTAATTTGATTTTTTTTAAAGGTTCTTCTGTCAGGTCGACCCAGCCTTCATTTAGGTCAACCTACTACTGCAAAAATTCCCAAATTTGGGTCTGTTGGTCGACCCGACCCATCCCCATACATAAATAAACATTCCAATTTCCATTTTTGCTCATTCTCATATCATTGTGTACGGCCAACCCTAAATTCTCAAGTCAAAGATAGCCAAAGATCATCTCTCACTCAAATCCTCAACAACCATGCCTCCAAAATCAAGAAAGGGAAAGGAAATCGCATCGGGTTCATCTTCTCAACCGGTAAGTGCTCTTGTTCATCCTGACTGTAGGGAAAACTTTGAGAAGTGGCAAATGAAAAGGAAAATTGTTAGGCAATATATCTATAACCCAAATGTTGTCAAACGTATGCATATTCCCGATGTTGCTAATCTGATTGAACACCAAAATATTCATCCATTGGTGCAATGTGACACTCCGTACTGTGAAAATACCGTTAGGGCTTTCTATGTAGGGTTCGAAAAAGGGGATGGTTGTAATTTCCGATTTAAAATGGGCTCCAGGTCGCATGTTGTTGACAAACGGGCTTGGATAAGCATTCTTGGTCTCAAACATGTAGGAGATGAATTCTGTATGGAAGACGGTGACATACCGGGAAAATATGATCATGTGGCCTACATGAAATCCATTCTCAAAGACCCTTCTGTCTTTGACAAACCGAATGAAACAATCACAGCTGGTCACTTAAAGAGAGATCCTAGGCTCCTAAATTGGATTATCTCAAGAGTCATTCGACCAAGAGCAGGAGGATTCTCAAGAATTGAACGCAATGAAGTTGTGCTAATGTATCTGCTGCAAAACAGAACGCGTGTACATTGGCCATACTTTCTAGCTGCCAAGTTCCATGAAGTACAATAGAAAACTACTGCTCTATGTTATGGTTCAATCATTCAAACAATCGTGAACCATTTCGGCATGAGGCTTGAAAATATGCCCTACATCCACATGCAACAGTCTCAAGACTTCTCACAAACGACCTTAACCCTCATGGGATACCACTAGGATCCAAATAGGAAAACCTACTATCTCATTCAAAAGGGAACCGGAAAGATCATATACAACTATGACGATCCTACGGAATTTGGCCACCTTGCAAGTAATGAAGAAGAAGGCAATGATCAAGACATGGCAAATGATGATGATCACCCTATGGAAGATGTTCCACATGATGCGGATGCCAATTGGAAATATGTTCCTCCTCAAGGAGAGGAAATCCCTTGGGGATACACAGCTCCGCCTCAGCCGGATCAAACCAACATCATTTCCATGTTAGAAAACATGCAGCTTCGTCAACAAGAACACTTTGAAGCACAACAGCTTCAATTTCAGAACATGCAACAGCTTCAAGAGGATCGTTACAACGCTCGACAAATCCAATATGCAAATCTTCATCGCTTGGCTCAAGAACACAAAAATGATTTTGAAACCTTTGCTTCCAATATGATTGCAAGGCAAGATCAGTTTGAAGAAACGGCAAACACTCGGCACGCCGGTTTGAGCCAACGATTCAACATTCTCAATACATCCGTCTATGAATTGCTGGAACAAGTTGAAGAAGATCGTCCTCAAACGTTTCAAAGAGGAAGAGGAAGACGGGGCGGGCGTTAGGATGCATCACATTTCATATCATCATCTCATTGCATTTCATTCCATCATCATTCTGTTTATTTGCTAAACTTTCTAGCACTTAGTCTAGTTTCCCTTCAATTAGTTGGAATATTATGTGTGCTTGGGTGTACCTTTAAATTTGTTTGGATATTATGCTATCTCTACTTGCCTTTTACCTATTATGCTATGCATGTTCGCGTTATATCTATTTTATCTTGTTACTCTCTTCTACTATTCCTTCGTTGTCTTTCTTTTGATGGTGTCAAAGGGGGAGATAGGTGCTGAGAGTACGGGGGAGCTCAGTATGAAGTAGCTTACGCATACAAGTCCGGGGGAGCTCTCACTACTTGTTTACCAGAGCTTTCACTACTTGTTTGCCATCATCAAAAAGGGGGAGTATGTGAATACAAGTCCACACTCACAAAGGAGTTTTTGATCCATGGCAAACTCCACAAGCAAACAAGCAACAAGGCACAAGCAAAAGAACTCAAGGAAAAGCAAGTTTGGCTATTCAAGACAAAGCAAGTCGACCTGCTCTGCATCTAGGTCGACTCAAAACAAGGAAAACAAGGAAGATTCAGAAATGCCACAGATAGGTCGATCTACTCACACTCCAGGTCGACCTAAAATGATGAAATTTACACACCTCACTGTTAGGCCGACTCACACAACAACTAGGTCGACCTAAACTGAAGAAAAGTCTTCAGAACAGGTTTCAACAGAATTCTGGTCGACCTAAACCTTCGACAGGTCGACCAAACTGGCAAGAATTTCATCCAAGTTGAATCCAGTTCTGTTAGGTCGACCTAAGCACTACAAGAGGTCGACCTATTTGATCAAAAAGGCCAAAATTGCTGATCTGCTATGCTCCAACTGACCAGCTCTCATATATATTATCTAATGTCAATTATTGAAGGTTCAACACCAACAACTGAAAGATACACAAAGGCTTCTCATCTTCGATCATCGATACAACTCCAACACAACTACACACAATCATTTTTGCGTTGAGGGTTTGCGTTCAAGATCGATAACGTCCATGGAACGGAATTGAAGATTCCTAGTGGGTGAAGATTTCTGGGGTTTTTGGTGAATAAAATCTGAGGGTTTTGTCCTCCAAGATTGGTGAATTTTGAGGGTTTTTATCAAGAGGTTTCATCAAGAATCCAGCTGAGTGTGAAGATTGAAGAACAAGGGTTCAAGCAAGTCAAGACACTGCAGAAAGGGATCAAAGCGAAGCTCTTGGAAGGCCTTGATCTGGCTCAAGATTAAGGGGGAAGAATATTCAAAGGATCGACAAAATCGGTTTATTGTTTATCGCTTTGTTATCTTCTTTGTATAAACTGCTTTCAATAATAATGGAAGATTTCCCAATTCCAGTTTGGAATTGGGGGCAGATGTAGTCGTAGTGAGGACGATCGACGAACTGCCTGAACAAATTTCGTGTTCTTGTCGCTTTTATCTTTTCATTTACGTTATGTTCGTATTTGGTTATAATTGCAAATTGATCAACGATTCGAGTGTTAAAATTGTGAATTAAGAACTTGCATAAACATCACAATTCACCACACATTGAGTCACAATCAATTTGGATTTATCACCAAGTGTTTGTCTTTTTGCCTCATCCATTATCACAGCATTGCAAACAAAGTTTATCAAATTAGAAGTTAATCGATCTCCTTTAGTGTAACGAATTGATTCGATAACCTATCCTTTCATTGTTAATTCCAATTATTTTGTGGTTTTATCACATATACAACCTTTTCAATAGCGGTCCGGAATAGACGCGAGTCGATTCAGAACCGCTTTCGCTTAAGTTTGAAATAATTCCGAAAAACTCTGAGAGATCTATTCACCCCCCTCTAGATCCTTAACCCTAGCGTCTAACATAAGGGAGGTCAATTTTAGAAAAGAATTACACATAAGGTTTATCAAATTTCCTTCTCTCAAAGCACAAAGAATCCAAGCCCATGTTTAGCCTAATGCTATTCATATATATTGTAAAAACATCCAGTCAGAGAAGGGGGGACGAAAAGGAAGATCAAGGGTTAGGGTTTGAGGTTCCAAAGTCTCAAAAACTAGGGCTTCATCACAAAATTGTTACAGGAGGTTTCAATCAATTCCAAGAGATTCATCATCCTCCTGAGACTCCCAGGAATGTTTCTGAGTCCATCTCGAAGCTTGTTGTGGAGGTCGTTTTCTTTACCTCCCCGTTTCACTTGGGAGGACGGCACGCTAGACCCTTCACGCGAAATTTGGAAGGAGAATGCGCCCGGGGCGGGATTAATTTTGTTTCAGTTCTTTCTACGATATCACACGAACTTTTTAATTATCCTACGAGTAGGAGAGGGGGAAAAGATCTCAAATAAACCCTAGGAGTTTGCTAAGTGTGGGGATTCACCTAGACTAGAAATTCTGGAGTCCGGGAGGTCGGTTATACATAGCGAAGAGTTTAAGTACCCTACATATCCGTAGTACTCTACGGGAACCTTCTCGGTGTCTATGTGTTTCTGATTGTTGCTTTTTATTTGGAAAGTTTCTCCTTTGTGTTAGGAGATAGAATTGAATTGAATTAAAAGAAAGACAGACAGACTAACTATTTTTGGTATTTTATTAGCTCTCTGAGATTCCTTGTGAACCTCATGCCTACATATCCCTAATGGAATTCAGAGCTTAATGTAGTTCGGAGAACTAATTAGGGAAATTAATTATTTTTTGTGCCTTGCTTGAAGCTCAAGGTTAAAGCTTGAATTAAATCTCTGTTTACAGTAAAGAGACATGAAATTATCTTTACAGAGAGGTATTTCTACTATTCCACCACAAACATTGAAAGAGTGACATAATAACTGAATTCATTTCATTCAAGAGGGGGACCTTACTTGTGTATGTGCAAGTATACCAGTCAACTACGTCTTGAATGAGAGAAAGATGCTCATCCAAATTAGGGAAAGTTACCACATGCATGGGTTTTACTGCCAGAGCATGCCTTTCAAAATCCTAAATGGGAGACTGATAAAATTAAAATGTAATGTAATGTTTGTTTGTTTGAATGTGGTGAGATAGGAGAAAGATCTCTCTATAGAGATAAGCTATATCCATCTACTGTATAAAAGATTTGATTTAGCTGGCTTGTATGAGGCCCAAGCTTGAGGCTTTAGATTGACTTATTATTTTATTGACTCTGGGAGATAATGTTACTGGTGATTGACTTAAACTAAGAAGTTTTTGTGTTCTGTACAAAGCCCAGAATTGAGGCTGACTCTAGTGGGAGAGCATTTATTTGATGGATTTTATCTGGTGTTCTGTACAAAGCCCAGAATTGTGGCTGACTCTTAACTGGGGAAGTCATTATTTTATGCCTTGTATGAGGCTCAAGGTTGGGGCTGACACTGACCAAGGATAAACAAATATGGATCCTAGACTCTACTAAGGAAGATTAATGAAGATAAGGGTGACAGAGACTGTCCATGTCTCTCATTCCAAATGGTGTACTCAATATGTGATTGAGACAATCTTAGCTTGTTTAAAATCTGGTTTAAAGAATGTAAGAAACTCACCAAGATAGGCTAAAAAGTAACTAAAGCCCTGTTCCTATGTTTATAAGAAACCTGATGGGTCCTTGTATAGAAGCTCAAGAGGAAGCTGGGAATGCTTTTAAGAAGCCTGTGGGTCCTTGTACAAAGCCCAAGAGGAGGTTAATCGAGGGTCATCGAGGGTACTTGTTATAGCACAAGAGAAATCTATGTGGTTTTGAGCTTATTTTGTCTCTAAGCAAATGGGTAAGAGGTTTCACCGGGAATAATTCCTCTTGGGTGGATGTATCCTATTTTGTGTTCTAAGGCTTTTTCCAGATGTTTCACCGGGAATAATTCATCTTTAGGGTTTGAACTAAAGATCTCTAATTAGGAAAGAGCCTTCACCGGGAAGACATTCTCAATCCTAGGCCATAGTCCTATAATATATATATATATATAGTTTAATTGTCCTAAGGTTTACACTCAGACGTAGTTCTAATATATAAACAGTATATAAACAATTTATATCTGACAGTAATTTAAATAAAGACTGTAAATTGAAAGCTATAAAGCCTAACCTGGATGGAGTGGAGGCCTTTGAAGGAGTATGCACAAAGCCTTACCAGCAATTTTATTGATAACAGTTGAATATTTATAATAAATAGTTAAAGGTTTTTGAAAACAGAAGAAGTGAAGATGGACAAATGTCACATAGGTATCTGAAGAGTTTTGTAGCAACCTGCCCTAAAAATTAAAGTTTTAGAGTCGCCACCTATTCTACCAAGGCGAATAGGAAACCTTACGTATTTAAGAGATTCGGGGTAAGTTATTATAATCAGGTCGAGGGAAGGTGTTAGGCACCCTCAACCCTTTCCAAAGGTGTTATCGAAGATAAGGTTTATGGCTAAATATCAAGGGTTAATAGCTAAAGAAGTGAATTGGGTGAAAAGTGAGATTTTGGACTGAATTGAGGTTTTAGAGAAGGGGGACTCGCCTTGGTTATCTAAGTGCCTACGTATCTCCTTAGGGAGAATCAGAGTCAACGTAGTTCGGGCACAAGGTTGTACGCCTTTGAATTGATGATGAAAGTGTTTGAAGGCTTTTTGAATGGCCTGTCGTAGTTTTGGAAGTTGTGATTTGAAAGGCATTTTGAATTGCCTGATTGGAAAGGATGAAAATCCGTAGTGTCGTGGTTTAGTGTGTTTTGAAGGTTTTGGCATACAACCCTGATTTGATTTGGCACCGTTAGATGCGATGATCAATAGATTTGATCAGTATAGCTAACGGATTAAGGGGCATTGCTGGTTACTCAGATCGATAGATTGATCGTCGCGGGCAGCAAATTAAATGTGTTTTAAATTATATATTTTTTTATCTCTCGTCTAATGCGACTAATAGCTTTAGTCGGGTCGAGGAGAGAATTCATTGATGGTTAATGTTTTGCCCAAATGGCAATGGGATCGGGGAAATCCTAATACTTAACCTTTACAGGGTTTTTGTGACTTAATATTAATTAAAATAGATTAAATAAATAATCGATATATCGAATAATCGGGAGATAAACTTAATGTTAATTATTAGCCTAATCCTATTTTATACTATCCTAATCCTATTTAAAATAAATTAATTAAATCAAACATAAATAATTTACATTTAATCTACCAAATAAATAAAACAAGCAAATAAATATAAAAAAGATGGTATAGGAACCTGGCTTCGATTGCATGTGGCATCTCTTTGAGAGAGTATGGTGAACCTGCCTGTTCCTGGGCGTTAGATCTGATCGTGGGTAGATCTGACGGCTTCAAGCTTGGAGACACACGGTGGTCTCCCTCAGGCAGCAGACATGTGATCCAAACGTGAAAAGCATCAAAATTACATTGGTTCTGCTGGGGTTCGAACTCCCGTCCCTAGGATTACAAACAAAACACTCTTTCATCTCTGCTGCGCGCTATTTTTGTCAAAAAGTTCCATCTCATTTTTTAATAAGCGCTTAGATTCTTAAAACCATTTACAAAACCAAATCACATGGGCCTACCACCGCCGCTGGTATCCAATGAAAACGAGGGAGAGAGAATGCAAAACGTAATCTGAACAGTAACGAGACCGTGTTCTCCCTTCCACCACAAATCATCGTCTCAAACTCAAACAATTCTCTCCCCTCTTATTCAACACTATTCCTAATTCTGGATCGAGAAATAGCGGTGTCGGTGATGCTTGCGTTCTTCGTGAATAGGCATGAGGTTGGCCGGTGATTCGCGGCTATTGCTTCGCATTCGAAATTCGGAGGCCAGGCGGTGGCGGCGTGTCGGCGTGGAGAGGTGACTGTGGTGGCTGACACGGTTCTGAATCTGCTGTGTTAGAGATTGGGTTCCTAATAAAGCTTCCAAATTCTTAGGTTAACCTTCACAGATTTTATCGTAAGCGAGGAATTTGGGTTGCTGTCATTTGTGTTCGATCTCCCCCTTTCTCCTATTTTCTTCCTAGGTTTTATACTTAGGGTTAGTTAGAGATTCAATTAGGAAATGTTAGATTAGAGTTTGTTTATTCCGCGATGCAATTCAGATTCGTTCTCAATTAAATTTGTGTCAATTTTGATTTCTTTTGTTAAGATTTGATTTGTTTTGCAAGATTGATTGTCTGCGTTTTGATTCACTTTGGACTGGGCTTGAGTTTGGTTGGATTAGGGTTATGCGGTTGCAGCGGCGCAAGGGAGGAGGGAGAAGATGAACAGGACAGGATCCGGGTCGGTTATGACCCGGTCCACCATCCGATCCAGAGTTGGCCCACTGACCGTCTTGGCCCATTAACAACATTCCATCATTTTTTGGCCAATTAACCAATTAAATATTTAATTAATAATACTGATAATAAAAATGATTATATTCTTAACTAGTAAGAGACCCGTGCTGCCGCACGGGTATTCGAATATTTGATGTAGTATATTTTGAATAAGAAACTAATAAATATGTATGATTTCTAAGATAAATTAAGATAATGATTGATTAAAAATAACATAAATTAAAAATAAGCTATTATGAAGATAATGATAAATAAAAATAAAAATTTTGTATCTTAAATAAAAATAATTACTGAATAAATTAAAATAAATATTATATTGATAGTGACCTGTGAGATAAATAAATTATTAATTTTATTAAAATTTAGACTTAAATACAAGTTTGGTTCCTTATTTTCAAATTCTTTAAGTTTTAATTTCCCACTTTGAAACCGCTAATCAAATTCTTACTTGAACAATAAAATTTGGAAGATATTGAATAAAGACTGTGTGAATTTAAAATACAATGAGAAAAAGATTCTATTACATGCATAAACGTAATGTGTAGAAACCACAAGAGCATTAATTCAAAAAGATAGATCATTTTACACCTTATTAATCCTATTCAAGACTCATTTATATATGGGTTAATTTTTTATTCCATCCACTCCTATGATATTATAGTTGCAGTGCTGAAATGGTGTTGCTTCACATTCTATCAAGAAATGTATGGAGAGAGACGTCTACCCATGCATGCAATGGATGGATCATATGGATTAATTTTATAAAAAAATTGATAGTTATATTATTTAAATAATTTTCTTGAAATATTTTCATATAAATGCTATAGTAAAATATAGTATAGACTCTATAAAAGTTTGATTTTGTAATTTCAAAATATAAAATATAAAGCTCATCAAGAAATACTTGTTAACTTTTAAAATATAAGTTTGATCTTTTTTATGGTGCCTATAACTTTTGAATAAATTAACTCTTTTAAAAACAATTAGAATATTACTTTCTTGTATGAAAAAATGATAGCATTACTTTTACTTTTTTTAAATATAAGTCTAATTAAACATTAATATAATTATTTTCTAAAAAATTAACTATTTTTTAAATCATCAAATTAGAAAAAAAAAACCATTTAATGACCATCACAAAATTTATTGAAAAAACTATTAATATTACATTTATTTGAAAATAAACAGAAAAAATCAATTAAAAAACTATACTGGATTATGAAAAGAAGTTGTGTTTGGAAATATCCGGTGGAAAAAATTATAAAATTAATAAGGATGAGAAGTTAAGGTTAGATATAAAATGAGTTAGTAAAGAAAACAACCTGATATTAATAAATAAATTTTTTATGGAAACCTGATATTATCACAACACAACCATCATTATATATAAATATAAATATAAAACTTAAATTGCTACCTATTGTATTGGTAATATATTAAGTTAGCAAAGTACTTGTACCATAAATGCATTGGTTCAGTGGCAGAAAGTTGTTACTATTACAAGCCTCGTTTTGGCAAAAATTATAGCATAAAGTATTTATTCATGCAAATTGTATCTCTGGTTCAAACACATACAATTCAGGGGTGCAAGCTATCATAAACTAAAATATTTAGACTAATAATTACTAATAATCACAAATCCAGGGGTGCAGTTGCACCTTCTCATGTTGATGTGGCTCCGCCGAGTATAAAAGAAAACAATCATGGACTCTGATAGAGTCACTCTATGACAACCTAAATATAACTCCTGTAAAAGAACATTAATATATCACATAATATAGTAGCCCATTCAATCTTTTGGAGTACCTCTGTCCAGGCTCAATTAAACAAAGTTAATAGGAATAAAACTACCCCATCAGATTTAAGGTCTAACAAAAATGGTTAAGAACATGAATTAGATTTAACCTCCATTGGAAAATACATAGGTCTTGAGCCAGTTCTAGTGAATTGATGAGGCTCTGACTTAGAGGAATAGAAGCCAGCAATTGTTTTTTATGCAATATACTAATATTCCTGCATATGATATTAACATTAACCATGAAACTCAATCACTGCCATACAGGTTAACATAAACAATAATATTTGAAAGCATGTATTAAAGAAACTTGAGCAACAATAACTTACAAAATAAAGATAAATGCAAATAGGAACATCACACAAAAAATGTAACAGAAAATATGAATATCATAAAACATTTTAAAGTGCAAATAAATTGTAATAAGTGGTTACAAATGCAGAAATATCCATCAACATGAGGATACATTTACTACAATGTTGTCAATGGCAAATCACAGAAAATCGTAGTTTTGTTCATTCTGCTATGCAACTCTGTAACAAACAGTTGGTATTTTTTCAAATACCGATATGATGTAGCACCATTAGAGCCATAATATAACAATCCTAATGTAATAAGAAGAAAGTCATACATAGAAGTAACTGCAAGCAATGATGACATGATGCTTTCTCGTGTAGTCCTTAGCCTACCAATAAAATAGAATAATGCTAAATATAAAATCAAATTAAAAATGAAACAAGTGAATCAAACCTATTCAAAAGGCATTTGTGGCAAAACGTAATTACACAAGGCTTTCCAATTCTCGGGTTTTTACATCTTTAATGTGGAAACCCAAGAAAACAAACATGTTAGCATCAAAATAATGATCATTCTTTTGACAGAATGGAATTGCAACGATCATGAGAGTTAAACAACAGAAAGAATAGTTCAAACCTTGACAATTAGAAGGACAAGGTTCCCTCAGCTTTTATCGCCTTCGGATATGAAGCCGACCAGTCCAAGCCGTTGTATAGGTCATCTCCCTTGAGGGCACATTTGCCTTATATGTACCATTTTATAATCTTTAGATCAAAGAGACCTAGTACTTCACATACTTTTCACTGGCGTCATCGCTCCACTCTACAAAAGATGAAAAAAATATAAAACTGTTATGATCAGACTTGAGCACAAACTAAAACTTATATTTTAGGAGTAGAGTATTTTTTTATCAAGAAAATAAAAAGTCAGCTAGTATTAAAGGATATTAATGATTAGTTAATGCATACAAAAACCAGTAGGACGAACGGTCGGAAATAACTACAATGTCAGTTCATGCAGTAGAAAGAAAAGATATGCACAAAGTAACAATGACTTACCAGGTCCTATTTGTTTGCAAACACCAATATGACAATATTAAGCATAATAGGGTCATTTATGATTGTCTGCAAGTAATCAATGAATCAAATTAGAGTTTGTTTGAAATAACAAACTTGACATCTTATGATCACATATAATATGATAGTGAAATTTGACATTACTGCAAGAATGAACGAACAGATTTGTCATCGTTGCAACAAATAGAATTTGCCGGAGATGGAGACGAGAAAACATTATCATTATGTTGTACTTCCTGCAACACCCAGACATGCTGCAACATCTAGATTGAACTCATTAATGAGTGTACTCGCTCCTTTTGTCTGTGAAGCCAGTTAGAATGTTTAGGAAACAAATAGCTAAAATAAACACAACAATTAGTGTGAAAATGAGATTGAATTTAATAGACATAGCAGTGGTTCTTGAACAACACATTAGCAAAAAGTAAATGAGAAATGATAAGCTAACCTGTTTGTTGATAATCGGACCAAGATCTGCATCAGGTTCAGTTCCAGCATATACTCTAAGAGCTTTTGCAAGCTCTAGGTTTTTACTCTCCAACTGCACATAAAAAAGAAATTCTCATTTTCAGTCAGTTAAACTTCAAATCAAGGAGTTACCTAATAATAATCCACTCAAGGAGTTGTAAAAATCCACTTGACTGATATTAATTTTCCCCTTCAGATGCAGAAAAATCTCAAATCAAGAAACCTAATTGAAGAATGTGTTTTGCTGCATAAAAAACTCATTTACAAATCTTAAAAGCATCCATAGCATGTGAACATAATTTCAAATCAGTAGTATTCAGATATACATAGTAAAAACATGATTTGTTAGCAAACCCTAAATTGTATGCTAAAAAAATGCAAAATCAAATACCAGCAAAATTTGAAGAAAAATAGAAAGAGAGGAAGAAACTCAAAACTGTGTGACTTCTTCTACATCGCAGAATCTCTGGCCACCACGAGCTTTTCCAGCGACACTCTTTAGCAATTTTGTCCATTTCCCTCGCCACCACCGATGACATTCCGCCGGACGTTCACCAATGACCAAATTCGCAACCACCACGATTGACCTTTTCCCATTCTCGTTCGGAGAGAAAGAAAGAATGAATGAGTGAATATTAGAGTGAGTTCTATTTGGTTGGAGGAAAAAGGTTTATGCCGGTTTCTTGTGAAAATCCAACCGGTTTCTTGTGACACCCGTGAGATGGGGAGTATGAAAATGGGCTTAATGTTTTCATTTAAAATGGTGGTGGCCGGAGAAAGGGTCGACGGCGGCTAGGGTTTAGTGGAGACGAGAGGGGAGACGAGAGAAAATGGATCGAAGAGAGAGAATAAAAATATGACAAATGAAAATGGTATTGAAGAGGTTGAAGGGAAAAGGTTTATCCAAGTACAAAAATTGAAAGAATTGACCAATGAGAACACAACATTTGGCATGTTCTATTATTTATTTTGTTAATTACATAATTAACCTTTTGTATGGGTAAAGAAATTATAAGGAAAGGGCAAAATGGACAGTTTGGGCAATTTCTTAGTATTGGGTAGATAGTAGATAACAACAATTACAACACCCTAATAATACCAACTATGTTATATTCTTAATAATACTAACAATAATAATAATACTATAACATAAAATATAAAACTTAATCAGAAACTACAAACCATACGACCCATTAAATGAATATTCTCAAAATGAGAACATTAAACTAGATGCTAAACATTAATTAACAACCCTAATATTAATACTAATTGATAATCCTAATATATATAATTACTATAAATCTAATTAATCTTAATACTAATCCTAATACTACCTAATAATAATCCTATTAATATTAACATTAATAATAAAAATTACTAATGCTAAATACTAATAGTTAGTTGATAGAAATTAATAATAATCGAGGCAAATACTAATAAAAACCCAAAATACCCCAAAAAACGATACAACCCTTGTAATGATTGGGCCAAATGATTGAGCCCAAATTCCTGCTAATCTTAACCCCATTTTATCTCAGGATATCTTATAAGAGAGCGGGTTTGACAATAGGAATGTCAAACCCCATGACTCTTAATTTTGACCCTTGACGAATTAACGGCCGTAAATTTGATCGGGCAAATTTTGGGGTATGACAGCTGCCCTTGTTCAATCTTCTTAAACCTGAAGAGTTAGATAGGCACGTCTGCCTATCGTGATCTAAAGGTAGAAGATGATTGGACACCGAAAATGCCTTGAAATTTGCATCTGTTGGGAAGACATTCCGTGGGAGATGGGCTTTACGATGTCGCCCGAGGTGAATACCATTTTTTAGAGTGTGAAGCAAACGCCTTTTGGGAGGAACCAAGTGATTTTGATTGTAGTATGACCTAAAAAGGCAACCTGAGTTTTATGCAATGTTATGATGTATGCGATGTGTGATGCAGTGAGCTTCCCAAAATAAATGAAACCATGTATGTATATGCATAATGTATAAATGAGGTATGTTAGTTGAATGATGCATGACTATTAGCTATGTTAGTTGAAGTATGTTAGTAAATATTGAAAAACAAAAATAAAAACCTTTGTTGGTTATTGATGATGTTTTGGAGAATATCACTGCCGAGGGACTCACGTGATAAACCCAATTGAAGAAACTTTTGAAAATCTTGTTGTAGACTCTTTTGTGAAACCCCTTTGAAAGAAAAGAATCGTCCTGCTAAAGCCTGATTCTTACATAGCGAGGACTTGTAAGAGGGATCACTTGTTATGATTCTAACAAGCTTACCTGCACCATAAGGATAATTTGCTAGGGTTATAGCAAACTCACC
The DNA here is from genome assembly GCF_029867415.1 of Vicia villosa. Taxonomy (NCBI): domain Eukaryota; kingdom Viridiplantae; phylum Streptophyta; class Magnoliopsida; order Fabales; family Fabaceae; genus Vicia; species Vicia villosa. Next base: position 131,380,083 of record NC_081182.1, read on the forward strand.
TGCACCATTAGGATAATTTGCGAGGGTTATCGCAAAATCACCTGCACCATTAGGATTATTTGCTAGGGTTATAGCAAACTCACCTGCACCATTAGGATAATTTGCGAGGGTTATCGCAAATTCACCTGCACCATTAGGATAATTTGCGAGGGTTATCGCAAACTCACCTGCACCAATAAGATAATTTTCTAGGGTTATAGCAAACTCACTTGAACCATTAGGATTATTGCTAGGGTTATAGCAAACTCACCTGCACCATTAGGATAATTTGCGAGGGTTATCGCAAACTCACCTGCACCATTAGGATTATTTACTAGGGTTATAGCAAACTCACTTGCACCATTAGGATTATTTGCTAGGGTTATAGCAAACTCACCTGCACCAATAGGATCATTTGCCCTGGTTCGGACAAATTTCACCTGCACCATTTAGATCATTTGCCCTGGTTCGGACAAGTTCACCTGCACCAATAGGAGTCAATTGCCCTGGTTCGTACAAGTTTACCTGCACCAATAGGAATTATTTGCTATAGTTCTAGCAAACTTACCTGCACCACAGGACTTACCTGCCATGGTTCTGACAAGCGTACCTGCATAAGAAGAGATCATTTGCTATAGTTCTAGCAAACTTACCTGTATTAAAGGAATTGCCTGCCATGGTTCTGACAAGCGTACCTGCATGAAAAAGATTCACCTGTCTGGAGACTCACGACTCGAGGGTCGGAGAAAGTAGCATGCCAAATATTCATGACTCGAGGGTCGGAAAGGAAACGATATGTTTAGAAACTCACGACTCGAGGGTCGGTAAACACACCTGTCACAACACGAGGGTTGGAAACTCACGACACGTGGGTCAGAAAATACACCAATCACAACACGAGGGTTGGAAACTAGGCTTTCGTAGTATTTGAATGCACTAGATGATATGCATATGCAAATGCGTATGTATGTATGCTGATGTCAATCCTAAGATTTTATCTCCTTATTGAGCCTGTTTAAACCATATTTTCACCTACATCACGGCTATGCTTATGTTGGCTTGGTAATGTTTATGTATGCGGGTAATGCTTATGCTTATGTATATGTTGATTGATGTAGCGAGTGGAACGCAGTAATGTCTTCTATAAGACTACCTGAAAAGGTTTCTGGAATGGATATGAAAATTTGTCTTAAAAAGACTACCTAAAAAGGTTCTTAGAAAGGATAAAATTTTGTCTTAGAGAAGACCACCTGAAAAGGCTGAAAGATGTCTTAAAAGACTACTTAAAAAGGTTCTTGGAAAGGGTAAAGAATGTCTTAGAATAGACTACCTAAAAAGGTGCTTAGAAAAAGAATGTCTTAAAGAAGACCACCTAAAAAGGTTTTTAGTAAAAGGATAAGGAATGTCTTAAAGAAGACTACCTAGAAAGGTTTTTTTAGAAAAGAATGTCTTAAAAAGACTACCTAAAGAGGTTCTCGAAAATGGCGATAATCGTCTTAGAGAAGACTACCTAGAAAGGTTCTTTGGAAAAAGAATATCTTAAGGAAGACTACCTGAAAAGTTTCTTGGAAATGACGGTGATTGTCTTAGAGAACACTGCCTAGAAAGGTTCTTAAAAAAGAATGTCTTAAAGAAGACTTCCTAAAAATGTTCTTGGAAAAAAGAATGTCTTGAAGAAGACTACCTAAAAAGGTGTGGCGTGAGGTATCAACCAGTGTATGTAATGCATGATTTATATGTTTTTGCATGATGCTCCAATGATAGGTTGTTGATAACCAAAGCGTATATAGCTCGCTGGAGTTATGGGTTTGTTGGATGCTAGCGCGATTACCCAATACCTGCTTTTGAACTTTGATGATCGTAGTTAGGAGAAAGATTTGTTCGATGTTGTAAAGTATGAGGACACCTTTCCCTCATGCCGTGCGCCTTGCCCCAGTTTGGCTTTTTTTGAAATACTCCACGCCTTTAACCTTTTGAATTGTTTACCTTATGGATTTGATATCCAATGCCCCAATGTTTAAAAGGATGCCTATGATCTCCAAGTCATGAAGGGGGTGCCCCAAGAAATAACCTTGTCATATGCTTCGATGTTTAGATTAAAAGGTATGCCCTTGATCTCTAGGATATGGAGGGCTATCCATAGTGTTCTACCCTTTTGAATTTGAATTATTCCCATGTTCGACATGCCCCAACTTGTTGTTGCTTCGAGATGTGCCCCAAGTCGATTTAACCTTAGGAAGAATGCCCCTAGTAAATAGGATCTTTGCTTGTATGCCCCTGTAACCCTTGAAATTTTGCCCCTGTTTAGGAGAACCCCCTAGATGTGGTTCCCCCATTCCAGAGTCTTTATTAGAAAGGATCACCTTTGATTAACCCATTTCGAGATCTCCTCAATGCTAAGTGTATACTCGCAGATGGCGTTGTACCATTTGAGAAGTAACTCTAATGCAATGTGTATGCAAGTTTTGAAATCGAAGTCTGTTATGAATTAGGACGGGATGATTTAGAAATGAATGCTTGAAGAAGCGCAGTGATTTAGAAATAGTTTTAACAAACCTAGGAGTCGGTATAACAAAATCATATGCTTTCATGGTTAACCTTGCCTCAATTAGGACTTTTGAATGTTGTAACTTGGCCTGGTTCGTGGTTTTAAGAAACAACGGATATAAGGCTCAAAATTTATTTAACCCAACCCCTTTCACCTTGATGTTCTCCAAATCCTAAATATTCGCCTAATCCAATGAATGTGCTTTGTTTGTAAGAGAACCGTTTCAGTTTTGATGTTGAGCAGAAGCCTTTAGTAAAGACCCAAGCATTGATGAAAATATTGTAGAGGTCCAAGCATTGATGTGAAGCTTTGATGGTTTAGCAGTCACAAGATTATCCTTTGTATTTCGCCTTTATTTTTATCCCTTATTTTTGCATGAACTAACTCTTTTGAATTTGATCCATCGGGATGCCCTAAATTTTGCCTAAGTCATTTTTGTTTTCTTTTATGAAATTTTCCATTTTGACTTAGCGGGCGCTTTTCTCTTTTTTCTTTTGAATACTCCTTTTAAGATTTGATCTTTGGATATGGAATGTTGTGACTGCTACGTTGACTTTGATTTGTAAGCTTCGATTTTGATACGTCCTCGATCTTGAATGATATGTTAAGGGAGAAGATGTTGTGAATGTTATCTCCATTGCTTCCTCAATCTTGGATGAATGCGAGGAAGAAGATATGCTTGAACCTTTGCTTTGCTTGATCCTTATGCCTGGATTAACTGTTTCTCTTGACAACCAAAATACACCATTGAATTATCGAAATCTACCCTGCCCCTGGTTGAAATCAAGGTTTAATTGAAAAAGTAAAAACAAACTCCAACTCCTGGCTCGAGGGGGGTGGCGAGGGATTAACATCCTTATATCTCCACTGTTTGGGAATTGAAACAATGCCTGTACATCCTCGGCTCGGTCTTACCTTGAAAGCATATGTTTAGCGAGACTTAGTTATTTGTATTCGTCATTCTCCCTTAAGTTTGTTAATAACCTTAAATTTGAAATAGAATAGAATAGAAACGTGCGAGTGAATCGTTTCCAAAATCTGCATGGTCATCCCATCAGAATTGCTAATCTGAAGGTACAACTTTTATCCTGAGTGACACTTAGCGATCGTAGGGATTGAAGTTTTGACATGATAAACACCTATTGATCCTAGGGACAATATCCCTTGTAAATTCGTCGACCTTGTTTTACTCCTTGGTTCCTATACTTGTAGAAATAGAGGGTAATCTCGAATTCTCCTTGGGGCACGTCAAACCGGTGGGGAATAGATTGTTAGCGGTGGGTTTTCGTCGTATCGGAACTTGATGAGTTTCCTTTGACTGAACCTCTTTTTCTTTTCATAAGGATAGTATCACACCATTCGTAATCTCCAGAGTTTGTAGATTGATAGAGAGAACCTATGACCCTTTTGCCCTTTGGTGCGGAGTTAACACACGTCGCCTTCCCTCCATCGTAGTTATGCAATCTTTGTTCAGGGTCTTGCCCCAGTTGGACTAATCCTTGCCCCCAGGTTATCGTAGAGCGTCCACGTAAGCTTTTGCTATGTTCATAGATGAACCCCCTAATGACTAGATACCCCGTGTGTGTATCTTTGAGGGAACTTCTTTGTTGAACTAATCCTTGCTCGATGACAACCATTATTGTATTTACAATCCTGTTATGAAAAGGCATGGACATGTAACTGGCATGGCGAAAGGCATCCTTTTTCCTTAGTAATACTAAGATCCTTCTCAATGATTTATTCTCCTTTCTCCATAGTTTATGATCCTTTGGATTTTTCTTTGCGAGTCTCGGGAAATCGGCTAGCACGAAACAGGTGGATGCGGGCGAAGATGCAAATGTAAATTTATGAATGCATGAAAATGCAAATGCATGCGTATACGAGACTCCTTGTATTATAACTTCGTGTATGCAATGCAGACGGGTGACATGTAATCCTAGGGATAGCCTTAGAGGCGACATTAGACCCTATTGAAATTCTTGCGAGATAGATGTTACGATACGCCAATGGAAATCCCTTAGATTATGGAATATGCAGAAGGTAGCGGCTGGTGACCGTTCAAGACAGTCACCAAGTCTCATAGCCATCGAGAGGCCAATCAACGTGTTCCAATGAAGTTGTCCCTCGTGGGAAGGTTCTCTATGCGGAACACAACCTATATAAGGACGATATCGGATGAAAAGAAATCCCCACAGGTTAGGGATGAAGGATGTATAGATGGAAATCCGAATCCTTCAAGTTAGAGGGTGCGCTGAAACAAGCATGGAGTGACCGTTCAGGACAGTCACTAGATCTCATAGCCATCAAGAGGCCAATCGAACGCATGGTAATGAAGTTGTCCTTCGTATGAGGGATGTGATTTTTTTATAGAAATAGAATCCCTACATGCTAGGGGACACGTAGATGTAAGCGCATGGTGACTGTTCAAAATAGTCACTGGATCGTATGGCCATCGAGAGGCCAATCGACGTGCGTTAATAAAGATGTCCTTCGTGGGAAGGACACGCAGTTGTAAAATACAAAGATATAAAAGGAAACTCCCCACAGTTTAAGGAGTGTGCAGATGCGGGCACGGGGTGACTGTTCATGACAGTCACTAAGTCTCATGGCCATCGAGAGGCCAATCAACATGCACAAATGTAGATGCCCTTCGTGGGAAATGCATGGTCTTGGAAATAGAGTCCCTGTAGGCCAGGGAACGCGTAGGAACACCTGCAAAGATTAAACGCAAGACATTCGCAGTATATAAATTGCATATATAATAAGCATGTAAGCACATAAGCCCTAGGTTCATAGGTTCGACGTAACGGCTTAGGGTGCCTACCCTTCCCACTGGTATGTTCTAGAAGGTCTCATGGGGTCGTTCGTAGCCGCCGAGACTTTTTGTCTCTTTGGATTTTGGAACAACTCATTGGTCCATGAGGTTCGAATTTTAGGGGTTGGTTCCCAGAGAGATCAGCTAAATACCCAGTCCAGCCCTCAACAAGGTCGAGCCTCGTATCAGACCTTTCCGAATATTTAACCCACTCTGAGTGGAATTATAATAAGACTCGTAGGCGATGTATTTCCCCTCTGGTCTTAAATATAATTCCCACGCTTAGGTTTAACGCAATTTATATATCCCAGAAGAATACAGTAAAATAAGTAATTAAATAAACATTTAAAAATTACTGTGAAAGTTACTGTAAATAAAAACCATAAATAAATTAATTAATTAAATTAAAATAAATATTTATAAGAACCTGATCCCCAAATCCTGCCATTTGTAGCTCCAAAAACGCAGTACAACAATAAATATTAACGTAGACAAATATTCATTTGAATCGTTGTAAATAATGATTGTGAACGAGAATTGTAAATAAATAAATAATTAAAAAAAATTAAATATTTAAATAAAAACAATGAAATCCTAAATCCTAATCCAAACCCTAATCTTGGCGAATTAGCCAAACCCTAAAAAGTTTGCCAAAAACCTAAATGATTTACCAAGAAACCTAAACCCTGCCAAGCCTTAGGAGCATAATAATTCACCATTAATGATTAGTCCCAAGCAGAGTCGCCAGCTGTAGCAACCTGCCATGAAAATTAAAGTTTTAGAGTCTCCACCTATTCTACCAAGGCGAATAAGAAACCTTATGCAGTTAAGAGATTCGGGGTAAGTTATTATAATAAGGTCGAGGGAAGGTGTTAGGCACCCTCAACCCTTTCCTAAGGTTTTATCGAAGATAAGGTTTATGGCTAAATATCAAGGGTTAATAGCTAAAGAAGTGAATAGGGTGAAAAGTGAGATTTTTGACTGAATTGAGGTTTTAGGGAAGGGGGACTCGCCTTGGTTATCCAAGTGCCTACGTATCTCCTTAGGGAGAATCAGAGTCAACGTAGTTCGGGCACAGGGTTGTACGCCTTTGAATTGATTATGAAAGTGGTTGAAGGCTTTTTGAATAGCCTGTCGTAGTTTTGGAAGTTATGATTTGAAAGGCATTTTGAATTGCCTGATTGGAAAGGATGAAAATCCGTAGTGTCGTGGTTTAGTGTGTTTTGAAGGTTTTGGCATACAACCCTGATTTGATTTGGCACCGTTAGATGCGATGATCAATAGATTTGATCAGTATAGCTAACGGATTAAGGGGCATTGCTGGTTACTCAGATCGATAGATTGATCGTCGCGGGCAGCAAATTAAATGTGTTTTAAATTATATATTTTTTTATCTCTCGTCTAATGCGACTAATAGCTTTAGTCGGGTCGAGGAGAGAATTCATTGATGGTTAATGTTTTGCCCAAATGGCAATGGGATCGGGCAAATCCTAATACTTAACCTTTACAGGGTTTTTGTGACTTAATATTAATTAAAATAGAATAAATAAATTAATCGATATATCGAATAATCGGGAGATAAACTTAATGTTAATTATTAGCCTAATCCTATTTTATACTATCCTAATCCTATTTAAAATAAATTAATTAAATCAAACATAAATAATTTACATTTAATCTACCAAATAAATAAAACAAGCAAATAAATATAAAAAAGATGGTATAGGAACCTGGCTTCGATTGCATGTGGCATCTCTTTGAGAGCGTATGGTGAACCTGCCTGTTCCTGGGCGTTAGATCTGATCGTGGGAAGATCTGACGGCTTCAAGCTTGGAGACACGCGGTGGTCTCCCTCAGGCAGCAGACATGTGATCCAAACGTGAAAAGCATCCAAACATAAAATATAAAATTTAATCAGAAACTACAAATTATAGGACCCATTAAATGAATATTCTCAAAATGAGAACATTAAACTAGATGCTAAACATTAATTAACAACCCTAATATTAATACTAATTGATAATCCTAATATATATAATTACTATAAATCTAATTAATCTTAATACTAATCCTAATACTACCTAATAATAATCCTATTAATATTAACATTAATAATAAAAATTACTAATGCTAAATACTAATAGTTAGTTGATAGAAATTAATAATAATCGAGGCAAATACTAATAAAAACCCAAAATACCCCCAAAAATGATACAACCCTTGTAATGATTAGGCCAAATGATTGAGCCCAAATTCCTGCTAATCTTAACCCCATTTTATCTCAGGATATCTTATAAGAGAGCGGGTTTGACAATAGGAATGTCAAACCCCATGACTCTTAATTTTGACCCTTGACGAATTAACGGCCGTAAATTTGATCGGGCAAATTTTGGGGTATGACAAGTTTCACCAGGAATAATGCCCTTCAAATACCAGAAGAATATTTTGAAAACAAAGAGAATATTTTGTAAATACAGTTTTTAAAACAAACTAAGAAAAGAACAAGGTGCTGGGACTTACACTCTATTAGAGGCCCATTAAAAAATGAATTACTGTTTATGAGGAACAGTTGAGGAGATACAAGGTTTTGTTGTCTGAAAACCTGGATTGTCTGTTTAATCGGAGATGGAAAACAGTTGAAATTCTTTGACAACAGTCAACTTAATTAGGGTAATGACAAAGTTTATACCCTACTAAGACCTAAATGAATAGGGTTTTAACTCAAAAATATTTACAAGAGCTTAGATTTTGAAAATCAGGTGAAATTTATATTTTTTTTAAAGTATTAAAACATACTTAAAATATATGATTTTAAACCTAATTAAAACATATTAAAATAATATATTTTTTATGATTTTTTGGTATATCCTAAAAATAGATATATTAAATGAGAAGTGTGTAAAAAATGAAGAAAAAATGATTTAATTTGATAAGTGAAATAATTATATGAAGTTGTAAATAAAATGGAAGAAAAATAGTGGTAAAAATATGGTTTGGTCTTGCCAAGGGTTGAACTCACGCCCTCTTGGTTACCAAACAAAACAAATACCAACTGGGCCACGCGTGTGGCCTATTTAGCAAAGGAGCCCATGTGATTATATGTGAAGGCAAAGCATTAAAATGAATTGGAAATTAAAATGAACAAAAGCTCTGAGGGGGGGATCGAACCCCAGACCTAAGGCATGTCAAGAGTTTGGACGCGCGCTGTAACCATTGGGACACTACGATGAATTCGTAGGTGAAACACAAACCATTCAAAATATAATAAACTAAAACCTGGGAAATTTGAAAAATGGCGCCACCATCTTCATCTTCAACCTCAAGCTTTCAAATTTCTGGAAATCCTATCTCTCTCAATTCTCAACCAAATCCAAAGATGTAAAGATGGATTTTGCTCCTTTTGGACGAGGATTATGATAGTACCCTTTAATTTCATTTATTCTTAGTGTAAATTAAAATTTGCAAGCATGGACACTAAGAACCCTAAAACTGAAATTTAAAATGAAATACTCTATATGCAAGATATGATGCAATTGACTGAGGGTTAATGATCCTCTCAGGTGTAGAAACTTGTTGGTATAACAAGTTTTGATTTATGAGATAGGAATCATAGAGTTTGAAGTTGATGAAACTTATCTCTGAAATGAAGATCGAGCTCTGATCAAAGGGTGCTACAGAGTTGTTGTAACGATCCCAAAAGCTTTAGTGATCCCCCAGGAAGGTGTTGAGATGCTTAGTTTGGGTTAGAACTCCCCAGAACTTCTTGCTCGACCCCAACTGATATGGCTCCAAGTGAGAGGTGAAGATGATGATCCTCCACATACAGAGTTGTTCCAGATGCTTGGATCACCTCTAAATACCTCCTTTGATATGTATGAATAATTACTTTCTAAGGAAGAGCTTTGGTTTGAAGAATCCGAGTCTTCTTGCCAAAGAACCTTTCAAAAACCTAAGTATGAAGGGAGAAGAGAGAAAGCAAGAATTTTGTTGCTTTGGTGTGTGTAATTACTGAGGTATGCTCTCTTATTTATAGGCAAAGAGTTCAGTGTGTTTGCAGAGAGTGAGCTTTGCTTAATGAGGTTAACTTGGTTTCTTGGCTATGAAGGAATGTGAGAAAGATCCATATGCAATGATGAGTTCTTTGATACCACTCCCTTGCCATGGGTTTTGCTTGATCTTAGGGGACAAATTTGATGCAGAAATGAGCTCTAATTGGTTGGGAGAAGATTCCTTTGATGAATCTCCACTTGGCCATAAATTCTCAAAATGTAATCATTACATAATCACATGTTTTGGTTTTGGAATATTCTCTTCAAATATGTGTGTAATGATGCAAACAATTCTCTCCTGTCCTTGCAATGTTTTTGAAGTTTAGAGGCATCATTTAGCGTAAGCACTTGCATAAAATTGCAAATTTCACACTTAGGCATGACCTATAATTTCACTTCAAATGCCTAACTTTGATCAATCATATCTCTTAGCTCAAAATAATTTGGAGAAGGTTGAGCACAATTTGGAAAGCCCTTAACATGTACTTAAATTCATTAGTTTGGAGTTTCTTTCAAATCAATTGGAAAGTTTGTGAAAAATGAGCTTGAAGTTTGAAGAAAACTAGGGTTTTTTGCTTGTTTTCATGAAGGCAGCAACTTTGGAGCTCCATATCTCTTCAATGGTTGATTTCTAGCAAAAAAATCATATTTGACAAAGTTGTTCATTGGATCAAAATCTACAACTTTGATGTTGGAAGTTTTTTCAGTTTGTACTTGATATTTTGAGATATTCCCTTCCAAAGATTTGAAAAAAAGACTCTTAAACACTTGGAAAAATTTCTAAGTATGAAAAGTCAATCTTTGACTTTTTGATTCTTGATTGATTTTCTTGATTTTCTTTGGTCAAATGACTTCATTAATCATATATTGATGATATTGATCCTTAAAAGTCATGTTTTGACTCAAAACCCTAAAAGTCAAAGGTGACCCTATACAGTTGACTTTTCCAGGTGAAGTGAAATCTTGGACTTTTGTGATGAATCAAACTCTCCTCCTCAAATGATTGATGTGAATGGATTATATTGAGGTAAAAGAAGGTCTTGAGTCATGTTTTGAGTTTTGGATCCATGCCTTGATTAAAAGTCAACTATCTTGGTGAATTAGGTCAAAAACCCTAATTGTCGACCAGATGAAATTGATGATTGTAGATCTTGAATGAAATTGAAATGCCTTATGGATAATGTCATATGGATTATTTGAAGATTATTGAGAAACCTTAGCTGATTTTAGTCCTTGATGGGTTGAAAACCTTAGCTGAGCAAACCTGAGTTCTGATAACTGTTGTCTAATCAACATAGGTGAATGAATGAATCATTTGAATCTTATGATTGTATTAGAGGCTATTCTCATATTGATTGATTCTTTGCCTGAACTCTTTTGCCCTTAAGTACCCTCGACTGGGTATCAGACAAGCAAGTGACTGCTCTGAGTACCTGCCCTGATTTTGATGAGGTACTTGGAGGTATGACATCTCAGGGGGGTCAAAATTAAGGTATGACAGATGCCCCTATTTATGTTTCTTTCGTCCGGAGGGAGAAAGATTGACATCTTGATCTCTCCTGTGCGGAAGAGACTTAAATATCAAAGAATGTCCGAATTTTGGGCGTCCTTGAGATGTCGCAGTGATAATAAAATCCTTGTGCATGACTTGATCCTGTTGTCGCACTTGGCGGGGGATAGGGAGACAAACTCCGGTAGAAATCTGTAATGCGGATTCTGGCGAATGGATGGCAATATAGAATGCGCAATCCATCTTCTTTAACTAAGCGTTTACTACTTAGAAAAAGGTAAACAACCTCTTCTAGCTCCGGATGTTTAAATCGTGAAACTGGTCTCAATTGTGATTTTGGACAATATCTCAGATAAAGAGAGATTCTCCAAAGGTTTGTTTCCTCATCAAACTTCTCGCCAGCACTCGGAGGTGAGATACCATTTGATGGTGTCATACCCCAATTTTTGACCTAAGATACCACCTCATATCATGTGCATATGCATCATTTGCATCTCTAACAAATTGCATAGTTTGTGTTTGCTACTTGTGACTCAGCAGGATTAAATCAAGAAATCACTCATTAGAACAAGTAACAATCAATTAGGGTTTTGTTCTCCCTTCATCTCAAAAGAATTATCTTCATCAACAGTCAACATTTGGTCCTCAAAGATTCATTTCAACAAGCTCAGAGACTTTGAATCAACCAGATTAGGGTTTTGACTGAAGACAGTATACTCCTGACTTTTGCTCAGGATTTGACCTAATGACTTGGGACATGACCTCAAGACCCCAAGTACATCATTTTGACCTAATCTATTGACTCAAGACATCTCCTACACAAGGATTGATCAATAGTGAAATTTCAAATCATCAGATTAGGGTTTTTGAGCTATCAGGGACTAAAATCAAGGATCACATTTGGGAAACCTTAAAAAGCTCCAAGGGATCACTCAAAGGTTTCAATCATCTTCAAATAATCCCTATGACAATATCCAATGGAAATTACATCTCAATTCAAGATCCACAGTCATAATTTCATCAGGTCGACAATTAGGGTTTTTGACCTATTTCATCTGAACAACTGATTTTTTAATCAGAACATGGTGCCACAACTCAAGCTATGATTAAATATCCTCTAATACCTCAATATGATCCATTCATACCATTCATTTGGTGAGGATAGCCTGGTTCATTTGAAATCTCCAGAAACGCGATTCGTTTGAAAAAGTCAAATGTACAAGATCATTATTGACTTTTGGGGAATTTTGGTCAACCATGACTTTTGAAGTTTCAAATCATCAATATATGATATATGAAGTCATTTGATCAAGAGAAATCAAGAAAATCAATCAAGAATCAAAAAGTCAAAAGTTTGACTTTCCATACTTAGAAAAATTCTAAGTGTTTTTCAATGGTTTTTTCCAAACTTTGGAAGGGAATTTCTCAAAATTTCACCTACAAACTGAAAAAAAATTCCAACATGAAAGTTGTAGATTTTGATCCAATGAACAACTATGTCACATATGATGATTTTCCAAAAGATCAACCATTTAAGAGATATGGAGCTTCAAAGTTGGTATCTTTTGAAAATTTCACTTGAAATCTCATTTTTCTCAAAGTTCATGGATCTTTTTCACACATTTCCTTAAAGGTCTTGAAGAAACTTCCAACTAGGGTTTTGAAGTACATAACATGAGCTTTCCAAAATGTCCAAGAGCATGAAAAAATATGGAGTGTAGCCATGGTTTTGAATTTTGTCATTAGAGGTCATTATGCATGAAATTTCAAGCCATTTTCACAAAGTTCTTACACTACATGACCTATAATGCAAGTAATGATGCATCAAAGCAATAATTGGGAGATATTTTCTGATTTGAAGATCAGAATGGAAGAGGATAAGAAGCCTGGAAATTTAACCATGGTTTAGTCACTTTTAACCATTTGCATTAAATGTAAAGATTCCATTTTATCTCCAAATGCCAAATCACCATTCTTTGATCAACTTGCAAAGCTCTGCATTTAGAATCCTTGGCCTATAAATAGAGGTTCAAATCACTTTTCAAATCACACCAAAACCTCACAATCATAGGTTTTCTCTCTTCTTTCTTGAATTGCAAGTTTCAAGTTTCAAAGTGAGGTAGAAATCCCAACCTCCAAACCTTTGAAGTTCTGAGCAATGTGATGCTCCCCACAACTCATAAACACCTCAAATCTCAGAATCACTCTTCAACCTCAAAACTTGCACAAAGTGAGCCTTATCATGCCAATTCTCATTATAGCTCATATCTGTCCAAACTAATACTTCAAACACCATCCATATACTTCATATGAACTATCCCAACACTCATCATCAACCAAAAACTTCAGAATCATCAAGCTCGATTCACACTTGGTCCTACTGCAGATCGGGTTCCATGGAATGATCCAGATGAATTCAATCCATCCCAAGCATCCAGACACCTTCCATAAGGTCCATTGAAGTTGTCCAGATCAAGAAGCAACATCTGTAACACCTCTATTGGAGAATTCAATCTCCAGTTTGGCCGTTTTTGAAGGTAAGCCACATGAACTTCAAACTCATACATACATGCATCATAAATGAAAAATTGAGTTGCCATCTTGTTTCTGCACTATCACTGATCAATAGCCCTCAATCAATTTCATAATTCATCAATCATACACAATTTCAGATTGAATCATAGAATTAGGGTTCTTCGTGTTCATCAGAAAATTGATAGCCTTAGAGTGAAAATAAATGAAATTAAAGGTCACCATCATGTTCCTTATGAAAAAACGAGTAAGATACACCCTTCACTTGATCAATTTGGTTCAGTTTTGAAGATTTTCAAATTCAAATGGGGATGGTGTTCTTGGCGCGTTTTTTGGTTCAGAAATTTCATATTCTTGTTTGTTAATATAACTAAATGGACGCGTGTATGTTACAAGCCACAAGCGTGGCTCAGTTGGCTTTTGTTTTGAGAAACAACCTCCAGGTCGTGGGTTCAACACCCTTAGGGACCAAAACCTCTTTTTTATCACTTTTTTTTCTCTATTTTCTTCACAACTTCAACCCATTAATTAACCAATCAAACTAATTCATTTTCACTTCATTTTTTACTCACTCTTTATTTAACACATATATTTTATGAATATCCAAAAAAATCACAAAAAATATTTATTTAATACATTTTTAATTAGGTTTAAAATGACATGTTTTTAAGTGTTTTTAATACTTTAAATATTGTTTTTCATTTGATTTTTCAAAATTAATCATTTGTAAATATTTTGTGATCAAACCCTAATCATTTAGGTGTTAATTAAGTATAATCTTTGTGTTCATCTTAATTTATTTGATTTCTGTCAAAATTTCAAACTGTTTTAAAACAAACGATCACAGTTTTTTCAAAACGATAAACCATTTCTTTTTTGGTTTTCTTTTCAAAAGAAACTATTGATCAAATCTTTTTGGATTGATCAATTGATTTTCAAATTCATGGGCCTCTCGAATATTAGAGAGTATAAGTCCCTTTCCTTTTTCTTTGTACAGAAAACTTCTTTCAAAACAAAACTTTTCAAACTGTTTTCAAAACGACAAAAACAATCAACCATGTTTTATAAAATAAAACATGGGCCTCCATGTAGGTATAAGTCCCAAGCCCTTTGTAAATACTTGTTTACATAGGTTTTGAATAAACTCAAGTGGGTCTCTCCCCGAGTATAAGTCCCGAGCCCCCGTGTTTACAAACGGATCATGCTTACAGGTATATTTCCTTCATAAACTCCATTATATACACACACTTTGTCATATATATGTAATTGTTCATAATTATTCATGTTTGTTCATGTTTGTTCATACTTGTTCATGTGTTTGTTCATGTTATATATGCTTGTTCAACTTAGTACAACACTAGGTTCCCCATAGCCTCCTATTGGGCTTCGTGCAAAGAATCTCCTTAGTTTAGGTTAGGACATAGAGTATGGTTTCCCGGTGAAATCGCTCTAAGAGCTCAAACCAACTATACCATGCCTCCCCTTGGGCTTCGTACAAACGACTTGTCCCTCCCATAGCCTCCTCTTGGGCTTACAATGCAAGGACCCTCGATTGTCCCTCCCATAGCCTCCTCTTGGGCTTACAATGCAAGGACCCTCGAATAGCCTCCTCTTGGGCTTCGTACAAGGACCCACGGGCTTCTTATAAGCATCCCCAATATCCAAATCAAATACCTTAGGAGATTAGACATTTATCATCTCTATGATAGGAGTATCTCTTCTATATCATCACAAACAATCAATCAATCAATCAATCAACTTAACTTTTTTTTGCCACAAGGCTGGCTAATCAATCAAACTTTTTTTTGCCACCATACTGGCTGATTAATCAAATTTTTTGTCACGAGGCTGACTTCATTGAAACTTTTGCCACAAGGCTGGCTGATTAATCAAAACTTTTTGTCACAAGGCTGACTTCATTGAAAGTTTTTGCCACAAGGCTGGCTAAAAAACATCTTTATCATTCTGAGCACCATAAGTGGCATGGCCCAGGGCTTATAATGAAAAGATTTTCAAACAAAATCAAACAGATGTATGTGATGATATAGATTAGATACATCGAACATTTAGATGACATTTGTCTCTTATCCTTTGCTTCCACTAGCATAAGTGGGAACTACGATTGCTCTGACTTTCTCAACATCCCTTTGAGAATACGTAGGCACAAGGTCGTATCCTTGGCGAGCAAAACTTCTCCCTCGAACCATTCAAACCTTAGCACCCGTAGACCCCGAGCTACAGATGCTCTGATTCCCTCTAAGGGATATGTATGCAGAGGATCGCGATGATCTTTGCAAGCATAATCAAACAAACACCTTAGTCTCCCACCTATCTCACAACAGAACCTCTCAATAATATAGAATGAAAAACATAACAAAGAAACCTATAGAGTACTATAGATACGTTGGGTGCTAATACCTTCCCTTCGTATAACCAACCCTCTTACCCAAAGATCTCTCCCCCACTTTTAAGGTTATTGCAGCTTTTTTCCTTTTCCTACATTGGAAACAATAAAAAGTTTGGTCGAAACAAAAGAAAAATCATTTTTTGAGCACTCGAGCCCAAAGAAGGCATCAGGTGTCTCATCCACAAAAAGATACGATTTTTCCCCGCGACAGAAAAATGGCGACTTCACTGGGGACCATATTTTTATTGTTTCCAAAGGAAGGGTTAATTCAAATTGTTATGTTTTTTATTTGTGTTACATGTGTGGTTCTTTGGTTCTGTTACTTGTGTGGTTCTGTTACAAGTGATACATTATGGACAAATCCTAACCCGGATTAAGTACACATAAGAATTAGGTGGAGGGTATAGTCATGTACAAGCGTACGTGAGAATCCTTCCGCTCAGTGGAGGTTCCTTGTTGGTAATCTATGTTTAGCATGTTTCGTAGCGAAAACATTATTGCTGCATTGAACCGTAGAAGCTGAGTTGGCCGTAGAACCCCAACCCATCCTGGCCTTATTAGGTTGTGGCGCAGAAACGATTCAGGTGAAGACTTGGATAGTTGTCATGCGGAGAGCCACACTCAGACGAGTTTTTCTTGAGAATATTTCTGGCTCACAAGTTCAGTCGTGCAAGCCGGTAATATCCGAAAGAAGAATGTAAACTCTGACGTATCAGTAGAACATGTTGTGCAGGTGATTAGCTAGAACTATCCCATTTTTGGTTCTCTGACCTCATGCTCGTGACGCTGGACCTTTGAACCTATGTGTACCATGTTTGTGTACCATGTTTGTGTTACCATGTTTGCAGTACCATGTTTGCAGTACCATGTTTGCGTTACCATGTTCGCTTTACCATGTTTGAATATGTGGCATCCATGCATCCATGCATTCATACATTCATTAAAAAACCCATCTTTTTCCATAAAAACATGATTTCTCCAAAGATTTAGAGGATTTTCTTTGCAAACATTATAGGATTAAGTTATGGAAGGGGTAAAAAGGTATACCAAAAAGCACGGTTTCAAAGCGCCTGATGTGGGAAAACTGATAGAATTAGCATCTTCTGTACAAGATCCTTATAATTTTAGGAAAAGTTATGGAAAGCTTTTGCCTATCCTGAACACTCATGTTGATGAAGGACTTTTCAAGACTCTGGTTCAGTTCTATGATCCCATCTACCGGTGTTTTACCTTTCCAGACTACCAGTTGGTACCGACCTTGGAAGAATATGCCAATCTTTTGGGTATTCCTGTGTCTGACAAAATACCCTTCAATGGTTTGGAAGCCATTCCTAAGTCACACGTCATTGCAGCAAGTATCCACTTGAAGAAATCTGAAGTAGAGAGTAATTGGACTACCAAAGGAAACCTCCCGGGTTTAACTTCACACTTCCTAATAAAGAAAGCCTTTGATTTCATCGAAACTGGTAGCATGATAGCTTTTGAAGCTATACTAGCCTTGCTCATCTACGGGTTGGTTCTGTTTCCCAACGTCAACGACTTTGTTGATATCAACGCCATAAAAATCTTTTTGAATGGAAATCCTGTTCCGACTTTGCTTGGTGACATGTATTTCTCTGTCCATCATAGGAATCGCCAAGGCGGTGGAATCATTGTATGTTGTGCACCTCTGTTGTTCAAATGGATTGTTTCACACTTACCTGAGTCTCCTATTTTCACGGAAAACCGAGAAAGTTTGCGTTGGCCTCGAAGACTTATGTCTCTTACTAATAATGATATTCATTGGTATACCTTGGCTCGCTGTGGTACAGAAACCATTGATAGTTGTGGAGAGTTCGCCAACGTACCCCTCATTGGTACACAAGGAGGAATTAACTACAATCCGGTCCTAGCCCGACGACAACTCGGGTATGCAAATTCAGCTAAACCCATTGGTCTCGCAGTGGAATGCTACTTTTACCGAGAAGGGGATGATCCTCAAAGGTTGAAAACAAGAATGGTGAGAGCTTGGTACGACGTCCAATGGAAAGAAAAAGGTGAGGCAGGAAATTGCATTGCCATGGACGCCTACACCTGCTGGGTAAAGAAAAGAGCAAAGGAGTTTCAAATGCCTTATGCTTATGAAAAACCCATGTTTCCTGCAGTATCTCCACTGCCCAACATTCCCACTATGGAGGAATACCAAGACACTTTAGCCAAGATGAGGATAGAGAAGGATGCTTGGGAAGATAAGTTTGGTAAGACCGATGTGGAAAACAGAAAGTTGAAGAAAAGAGTGAAAGATCACGAAGAAACTCTTTATTATCAAGATGGATGGCTCATGAGTAAAGATGAGATGATCCGTCAGAAAGACGCTGCAATCAAGAGGTACATCAAAGAAAGCAAGAAAAAGCTTGAAGGCTCAACAAGCAACGCTCCAACTCCTGACGATTGGAAGAATGTTGTTGACAAGCTAAGGACCGAAAAGGCCGAGTTGAAAGCTTATTATGGGAAAGAAATCATGAAGCTCAAGCTGCACAACGCATTTGGTTCTTCTCAAGCTCAAGCTCAAGCTTTATATTTTTTAAAGTATTAAAACATACTTAAAATATATGATTTTAAACCTAATTAAAACATATTAAAATAATATATTTTTTATGATTTTTTGGTATATCCTAAAAATAGATATATTAAATGAGAAGTGTGTAAAAAATGAAGCAAAAATGATTTAATTTGATAGGTGAAATAATTATATGAAGTTGTAAATAAAATGGAAGAAAAATAGTGGTAAAAAATATGGTTTGGTCTTGCCAAGGGTTGAACTCACGCCCTCTTGGTTACCAAACAAAATAAATACCAACTGGGCCACGCGTGTGGCCTGTTTAGCAAAGGAACCCATGTGATTATATGTGAAGGCAAAGCATTAAAATGAATTGGAAAATAAAATGAACAAAAGGTCTGAGGGGGGGATCGAACCCTAGACCTAAGGCATGGCAAGAGTTTGGACGCGCGCTGTAACCATTGGGACACTACGATGAATTCGTAGGTTAAACACAAACAATTCAAAATATAATAAACTAATACCTGGGAAATTTGAAAAATGGCGCCACCATCTTCATCTTCAACCTTAAGCTTTCAAATTTCTAGAAATCCTATCTCTCTCAATTCTCAACCAAATCCAAAGATGTAAAGATGGATTTTGCTCGTTTTTGGACGAGGATTATGATAGTACCCTTTAATTTCGTTTATTCTGAGAGTAACTTAAAATTCGCAAGCATGAACACTAAGAACCCTAAAACTGAAATTTAAAATGAAATACTCTATATGCAAGATATGATGCAATTGACTGAGGGTTAATGATCCTCTCAGGTGCAGAAACTTGTTGGTATAACAAGTTTTGATTTATGAGATAGGAATCATAGAGTTTGAAGTTGATGAAACTTACCTCTAAAATGAAGATCGAGCTCTGATCAAAGGGTGCTACAGAGTTGTTAACGATCCCAAAAGCTTCAGTGATCCCCTAGGAAGGTGTTGAGATGCTTAGTTTGGGTTAGAACTCCCCAGAACTTCTTGCTCGACCCCAACTGATATGGCTCCAAGTGAGAGGTGAAGATGATGATCCTCCACGTACAGAGCTTTTCCAGATGCTTGGATCACCTCTAAATACCTCCTTTGATATGTATGAATACTTACTTTCAAAGGAAGAGCTTTGGTTTGAAGACTCCGAGTCTTCTTGCCAAAGAACCTTTGAAAAACCTAAGTATGAAGGGAGAAGAGAGAAAGCAAGAATTCTGTTGCTTTGGTGTGTCTAATTACTGAGGTATGCTCTCTTATTTATAGGCAAAGAGTTCTGTGTGTTTGTAGAGAGTGAGCTTTGCTTAATGAGGTTAACTTGGTTTCTTGGCTATGAAGGAATGTGAGAAAGATCCATATGCAATGCTGAGTTCTTTGATACCACTCCCTAGCCATCGGTTTTGCTTGATCTTAGGGGACAAATTTGATGCAGAAATGAGCTCTAATTGATTGGGAGAAGATTCCTTTGATGAATCACCACTTGGCCATAAATTCTCAAAATGTAATCATTACATAATCACATGTTTTGGTTTTGGAATATTCTCTTAAAATATTTTTGTAATGATGCAAACGATTCTATCCTATCCTTGCAATGTTTCTGAAGTTTAGAGGCATCATTTAGTGTAAGCACTTGCATAAAATTGCAAATTTCACACTTAGGCATGACCTATAATTTCACTTCAAATGCCTAACATTTATCAATCATATCTCTTAGCTCAAAATGAATTTGGAGAAGGTTGATCCCAATTTGGAAAGCCCTTAACATGTACTTCAATTCATTAGTTTGGAGTTTCTTTGAAATCAATTGGGAAGTTTGTGAAAAATGAGCTTGAAGTTTGAAGAAAACTAGGGTTTTTTGCTTGTTTTCATGAAGGCAGCAACTTTGGAGCTCCATATCTCTTCAATGGTTGATTTCTAGCCAAAAAATCATATGTGACAAAGTTGTTCATTGGATCAAAATCTACAACTTTGATGTTGGAAGTTTTTTTCAGTTTGTACTTGAAATTGAGATATTCCCTTCCAAACTTTTGAAAAAAAGACTCTTAAACACTTGGAAAAATTTCTAAGTATGAAAAGTCAATCTTTGACTTTTTGATTCTTGATTGATTTTCTTGATTTTCTTTGGTCAAATGAATGATGTGAATGGATTATATTGAGGTAAAAGAAGGTCTTGAGTCATGTTTTGAGTTTTGGATCCATGTCCTGATTAAAAGTCAACTATCTTGGTGAATTAGGTCAAAAACCCTAATTGTCGACCAGATGAAATTGATGACTGTAGATCTTGAATGGAAGTGAAATGCCTTATGGATATTTTCATATGGATTATTTGAAGAAGATTGAATCAATTGATAGGTGTCCTAGAGCTTTTTAGGGTTTCCCAAATGTGGTCCCTAATTTCAGTCCTTGATGGGTTGAAAACCTTAGCTGAGCAAACCTGAGTTCTGATAACTGTTGCCCAATCCCACTGCCCATTTGGCAAAAACATTAATCCTCAATCAATTTTCTCCTCGATCCGACTATACTTATTAGTCGCATTGGCGAGAAATAAATTTAATCTAATTAAATTATTCGTTAATATTAATATGACTAATTCTTGGCTAATTCTCTCCCCGATCCGACAAAATATATTAGTCGCATTGGCGAGAGATAAAATAATAAAACATAAATAACGAAATTTATTATCATGTAATAACCAAATCTATTGGTTATGAGAGGTGATGATAAAACATGAAATTTAATTATACAAAATTAAAATATACTTTATTTGCTGCTCGCGACGATCGAACTTATCGGTCAGAATGGCCAGCAATACATTATCTAATTCGTTAATTATAATGATCAAATCTATTGATCATCGCACCTAACGAAAAAACATCAAACCAGGGTTGTACGCCCAAATCTTAAAACACTCCTTCAAACTACGGATTTTCATCTCTTCAATACTGCGATTTTCAAAACTACGATAGGTAATTCAAAATGCCTTCAAAACAACTTCATCAATAATTCTAAGGCGTACAATCCTGTGCCCGAACTACGTAGACTCTGATCCTCCATAAGGAGGTACGTAGCCACTTGGCAACAAGGCCAGTTCCCCTTCCCCAAAATCTCACTTTTCCCCTATTCATTTCCTTAGCTATTGAACCTTAATAATTTTAGCCATAAACCTCCGCCTCTCAATTCAAAAACTTAGAAAAGGGTTAAGGGTGCCTAACACCTTCCCTTGACCTGATTATAATAATCTTACCCAGATCTTTATACTGCGTAGGGTTTCCTATTCGCCTTGGTAGAATAGGTGGCGACTCTAAATCCTAATTTTTAGGGCAGGTTGCTACAATGAGTTGCTTATGTTATATGGTTTGGTAGATGGATATAGTATGAGATATATTCCTTGAAATGTTCTTGAGTTATAATTCTTTCGTGTGCGATATACATAATTTATGAAAGTATGAAGTTTCAAATTGTGTTATGAAATGATCAGGTGCATGTTTGTATGATTTAATTTCAATTTTCATTGCTATGGAAACAACATGTGACGCCATTTTGCTTATGCATTTTAATTACTCTGATTATATTTATAATATTTGTGGTTATAGAAAGGAGTGTTACAGTTGATACCACTACCAGCGGTTTCTCGATGGAAATAGTTGTTTGTATGAACTTTTTCTCTTGCATTAAGATGATTTTAAATGAGGGTGTATTATAATGTAATAATGTATTATAAATTGTCTTTGTTGCGAAATTTTATGATGATAAATCTACAAGGGCTCTTGCTCATGTTATAAGAGAATTGTATTTCCACATAAGTTATTATTTTAAGCTATGTTGTTGAACAGGACACTTTTTCATATAAGTAAGTTAGTGAAGATTATTTGTTTTGTTGAAGCTTTACGTATAAGTAAATTACTAAAGGTGTTCTTACTATTTTTTTTTACCATTTTATATTTTAGGAATATTTATATAGACTTGAAGGTGCAATTAGTAGTAAAGAGGGTAGGTGCTGAGTACATAACACAAAGGAATAATATTTTTGGAGTTAAGTCGGTTTCTGATAATATGAGAGCCTAAATTACATTTCTATGAAATTGTTGCAGATATTGGGAACGAGGAACAGGTGAAAATGGTTAATGATATTCAGTCAAAGTTAAAAGTTGCAAAAGTGAGTTAATTTCAGAAAAACAAAAGATTTTAATCATTTTCAACTTGCATACATTTAAATTATTGTAATGGGTTGTATCCTTTTAACAGTGATTTTATTTTTAGGTTGGTGCTTGATGGTGAAAACGAAAAACTTCAATACCGTATAATTCATCTTCTACGATCACTTTCGAGTGATGATATGAAATTTGAACCAGTTAGTATTGTCAATTTTTCTTGCAATTCATAAAGTATATATTGATTGATTTGTGAAAGCTTAGATTGTAATATTAACAACTCGAGTAAGTGTCTCTAAAATGTGGATTTGTAAAAAAAAAAATTCATAGAGTAACTTGGACTGAAGTTCAGCATATATTCAAACAAGACGAATGAATTGGTTTGGCTAAATTTATTGTGAAATGAAAGGTTCATCTTAATATTTGGCCTTAGATACAAAATAGGCACTCAATCTTTATATATAAGACAAAATACCTCTGTTAAGAAAACATCTCTCGTCAGGAGCTTTTTGTTGAAGCATTTCCATCCTCACACCTTTGTTTTAAGAGGCACTAACAGCTTCCAAATTCTTTTATACGCCAAATCAATCGCACCAGCAGGATCGTATGGAACGGAAATACCGCTGAATCCAAAAACCAAAAAACAGGTTTAGTGTGACTAGAACATGAAACTGTGGAAACAAAGATATTACCTGATTGAGTAATAGGTGAATGACCAGACTGAATAGAATTGTGATTATCACTAAGGATGGGATTGGTATCAAGAGGCAGTAAGTTTGTCTGTTGCAATAAGCTAATCAATTGAGCATATTGCTGTTGAGAAATGCTAGCACTAGGAGAATTTGTATGACCTTCTTCACCATTGCTTGCCAAAGGTTGAGTGACACCAAGAGAAGTATTGACTGAAGATTGTTTCTTGTTGAAATTAGGTGGGAAGCCATGTTTTCAATAACATACATCAATAGTATGTCCTGATCTATTACAAAAGGTGCACATTCTACCATCTTTCTTGCCATTAGAATGCCCATTGTAAGAATTGGAAGCTTTTCCATGATCATTGTGTTTTCTTGAGTCATAAGAATTAACAAGGGTATTGGCTTCATCAGAGTTTGGAGTAGTATCAGGTTTAGGGAACATAGAGATATTGTTACTTTCCTCTTGGATAACCATGGAGTAAACTCGATTGATTGAAGGAAGGGGATCTAGTAACAAAACCTGAATCTTGATGACTGAGAATTGATCATTCAAGCCTGTTAAAAACTGGATTAATTGATCTTCAAGCCTGGAATCTCTTGCACTATGCATGGCCTCACAGCGACATTGATGAATACACGTACAATTGGGAATAGGTCTATGAGAGTTTAACTCCCCCCATAATCCACGTAACTCAGTAAAGTAATCAAGAACAGACTTGGTACCTTGTTTGAGATTGTTGATTTCAACACGCAAATTTGCAACACAAATGCGATCAGCTTTAGAAAATCTCTTCTTAAGGCCGTTCCATAGATCAAGAGAATTCTCCAAGAAAACAATAGTTTAAGCAATTGCAGGGTTTACAGAGTTCAAGATCCAAGAATGGACGAGACAATTGCAGCGTTCCCATGCTTGACGATTGAGATAAGTGACGTGAGGAACAGGGATGGAACCATTGCTGAACGATAAATTGTTCTTAGCTCCAAGCCCTCATTCCATGGACTGTGACCAAGAAACGTAATTGGAACCGTTCAAATGCGGTGTAATGCTCACGATATTAGGTCCTTCACTTGGATGAACATAGTAAACGGAATCAATGTCACCATTGGTTAATCGTGTGGGATAAGTGCGAAGAGGCATGATGCAGTAGCAAAGAGAGCGAAAAGGAAACTATGAATCAGTGAAACGAAGATGAAGAAGAAGAAAAGATATCAATGATACATACACTGATAAGAATGCGAAAGTGTTTGGAGGTGGATCGAAGACGATGATACCATATCATGATCAATGCATGAGGATCATATGAACAACAAAAGAGGAAGAAGATAGCAAGATCAACACATAGAGATCAGAGAATGAAGAAGAAGATTGAAGAGAAGATAGAATGAGATATCTCTTATCTTATTATTAAGCCATATGAGGATATATATAAAAGTTGATGAATGTAACAAACTAACTATCATTCCTAACAACCATAACTAACTATGTAACTAACTAGTATCTTATATTAGAAACCGCAAATAAAAGAGGAACAAAATCATTTAAAGTCCCCCTGTAAAGCCTATAATACACCGTGCCATAAATATTCTGATTCCTCTAGAATTCTCCACTTCCACTTATTAAATAGAGCCAAATTGCACTCATCAATCCTCCTAACTCCCAATCTGCCGTTCTCTATCGAAAGGCAAACGACGTCCTACTTCGCCCAATGAATGCATCTTTTTTCCTCCGATCTCCCCCACAAAAAGTTGTTTTGAACCTTCACAATCTCCTTGATAACCTTTTTAGGAGCCTTGTAGAATGATAATGTGAAGATAGCCAAACTTCCTAAAACCAATTTAAGTAGAGTGAGTCTCCCTCCTATACTAAGAAGTCTCCCTTTCCATGAAGCCAACCTTTTCTTTATCTTAAAAATTAAAGGCTCCCATGATGCCACTCTCTTCGGATTGCTTCCAATTCGAATTCCCAAGAGCATGAATTCCTTCCCCTCCCTCCTACAAGCAATAAAATTAGTAGCCATATCGAGAAAGTTGTTACTAATATTAATGCCTATTAGTTTGCTTTTGTTGTAATTTATACCAAGTCCCGAAATCATTATAAACCCCCTTAACACTGACTTGATGGCCCAAAGATGAGACCAACTACCATCTCCTATTAAAAGCGTGTCATCGACGAATTGAAGAACATCGATGAAACAATTTTCCTTGAAGAAGAAACCTGCATAGTATCTGTTAACCACCGCTCTATCCACTAAGCATTTCAATCCTTCCGCCACAATAAGGAAAAGGAAAGGTGAAATAGGATCTCCTTGTCTTAGACCCCTTTCCACCATAAACTCTTTAGTAGGGTTACCATTATCTTCCTTCTTGCGTTTTTTGTGGGGTTAATAAAGAAACTTTGATTCATTCCAGTTTGCTCTACCACAAATTTGGGTTTGGTTTGTAAATACATAGAGGAGTGGATAGGCATTATTAATTATAAGGCGAGTGATTTTAAGGAGAGTTTTTCGATTTGGTACAACCATGGAAGAAAGGAAAAGTTTAGGAAAGGAAAAGAGGTAGTGTTGTGGCTTGCGGTTTGTAGGTCCATTTAGCTGGTAAGGAATGGCTATATCTTCATAAACGAAACCTGGAATATATTCGATATGGTCTGGGGTGTTAAAGTTTTTATTTGGCGTTGGGCTTTCATCGGGAAAATTACCCAACCCAATTGCAACTTTTAAGAATTTAGTAGAAACCCTATTTTTTACTTGTCATAATTAGCAATTGGCGTGTAATTTTCCTTTTGTGTTCTTCCTAAGGATTTTGTATCTTGTTGTGAGAACTTTGGTTCTCTTATTAATATATTTCTTGCTTATAAAAAATACTTTATATATAAGCGATTATAAATTAAAGACATGTAAAAATTTTAGAGATGAATCATGGTATAGTGAATGGCTTTACAAATACAATTCGGTCAACAGGAATATATGTTTTAATTCTATTGTAGTTGAAATTTTGAATGAGTATAAATACAATTGTTGATAACATTAGCCTTCCACGCCTCTTTTCCATGTGCAGAGTCTCATGTTTTACTTTTATATTGTTATATAAATGTAGCACTTCAGATTTTGGATTGACCAGTCATCTAAAGTCTTGATTGTGTCACTATTTTTTTAATATTTTAATTTTTGTGTGTGGAACATCTAAATGAAGTTTCACTCACACTTGGATTTGACTGTATTAATTTGAATATGATACATGTTGGGCCACTGATGAGGCATCATAATTTTTTTGTGACAAGTGTGAAAATTGTGGTATTTATAAACATCATAATATGCTATTAATTTTAAATAAAAACAATCATAATATGCTATTAATTTTAAATAAATATAGTGAAATTTGCGGCGTTTCAAGCCGTCATCATTTACAAAATAAAACCACCATTTAATATTATGTAAATTGTGGCGGTTTGCATGGCGTTTTTTTAAAACGTCGTTTTCTACTTATCGGCAACCGAATTTATGACGCTAATAAAAAACGCCATTTTCAAAAACTATGGCGGTTGAAACTGCCGTATTAGTACTTTTATAGCTGTCACAATTTATGTGTTTTTTGTAGTGACAAGTGTCTCCTACTCCGACGGTAGAACACACGGGTGAACGTTCACACTCAATGAGTACATCTCGCTCGATGTCATCATTACCGAAATCCACTACCACCTACCTTACGGGGACAAACGAAAGGTTGTGAAACTCGAGTATCGTTCACCTTCATTTGACAACGGAGGGAAAGTCATTTAAAGCAACTATGATCTCAAGAACCGAGCGAATATTTTGGCGATGTGGCAAATGTATTTCGGTTTCGAAGAGAAAATCTCACTCGAGTTCGTAGCGATGGTGAAAAAAACGGTCGAGCAAATCTTAGAGATGTGCAAGCGTCCACCAGTCTATTGAAATCTAATGTTTAATTTGTTGTTTAAATCATCGATGTAGTGGTGATTTTAATCTATAAATGTTGTTTTTATCGTTGCAAATGTTGTTTTGTTGGTATTCTGTATTTGGTTTATTCCGTATATAAACTTAAGGAATTTTTTGTATATGCATCTACGACAGATTTTCACGAAAAAACATTTAAAAGACCAAAAATATTTCATTTATGATCTAGGTTTTCTTCTACACTTTTTCAAAATACCAAATATTGTCTCTTAAGATGTATGCTTAGGACTTTAACTTTCTTTCATCAAAAATCTAAAATATTTTCTAGATGAATGTTTAGGACTTTCATTCAAATACATTTCAAAAGATCAAAAAGATTTTTCTTTTAGATGTTATCATCTTTGAAATAGTCTTTCCATGGTATGAATTGCTTGCCATATTCTTGTAGGCTTGTATGCTTGATCTTTATTCTATTGCCACTCATCTTTTAACCATGTTTCCTTGCTAATCAAGATAAAAATAAACTCGCGATAAAATCAATCTTTTTCAAGATAATTTCAAACACTAAATCAACATCAAGTTGCTTTTCCAAATCGCTTCATATCTCATTTCTCACCTGAAATAATTTCCTAAAAAACCTTGGTCAACACCAAGTACCTTTTTTCAACTTGTTATTCATAATCAAAAACACTTTTAATAACCGAATTGAGTTTTAATTTGTCCATAATGGAGAAATTAAGAATAGTTTGTATGACTTGTGCAAGTTGTTCTAAAGCATTTAGACAATGTCCGTTAAGCCTTTGTTTAAATACTTGGATTCCATTTAAGACTACTTAAAACTCGATCTGTCTTACCTTTTCACAAAACACTTAAAATCATTTCAAACTCATCACTTCATTTTCAGGCCTAGTCTGAAGCTTTTTCTTTGCCCAAGCGCAAAACTCGCCCAAGCGCGACTTTCATTCGTCCAAGTGTGAACCTTTTCATAAATAAACTCAATTAACCCAACAACATTTTTAGTTTATAACCATCATAATATGCTATTAATTTTAAATAAATACAGTGAAATTTTTCGCGTTTCTAACTGTTATTATTTACAAAATAAAACCACCATTTAATATTATTTAAATTGTGGCGGTTTGCATGGCATTTATTTAATATCGTCGTTTTCTACTTGGCAGCAACCGAATTTACGATGTTAATAAAAAACGCCATTTTTGAAAGATATGGCTGTTGAAACCGCCATATTAGCACTTTTATAACTTTCACAATTTCTGTGTTTTTTTTTGTAGTGGCAAGTTTCTCCTACTCCGACGGTAGAACACACAAGCGAATGTTCAAACTCAACGAGTACACCTCGCTCGATGGCATCATTGACGAAATCCACTACCGCCTAACTTACGGTGACAAAAGAAAGCATGTGAAGCTCGAGTATTGTTCACCTTCATTTGACAACGGAGGGAACATCGTTAAAAGAAACTTTGAGCTCAAGAAACGAGCAGATGTGTTGGTGATATGGCAAACATTTTTTGGTTTCGAAGAGATAATCCCATTCGAGTTCGTAGTGACAGCGCAAAGAACGGTCGAGCAAATATTAGAGATGTGCGAGCGTCCACCGGGATATTGAAATATAATGTTTAATTTTCTGTTGAAATCATCGATGTACTGGCTATTTTAATCTATGAACGAAGTTTTTATCGTTGCAAATGTTGTTTTTCTGGTATTTTGTATCTGGTTTATTCCATATATAAACTTATGGAAGTTTTTCGTATATGCATCTAGGGATGGTTTTCACGCAAATATAAAAAGAGGTACTTCAAGAAATACATCTATGAAAGTAGAGGGGCAATTTGGAAGCACACATGGTGCATAAGAACCCCAAGGTGTGTGATAAGAGTTTTCCAAATATTTTCATAAAAAACTAAAAAAGATTTCTTTAGATTAGGGCTTATTATCAAAATATTTAAAAGACCAAAAATATTTCATTTAAGATCTAGGTTTTCTTTTACATATTTTCAAAATACCAAATATTATCTCTTTAGATGTATGTTTAGGACTTTAACTTTCTTTCATCAAAAGTAAAAAATATTTTCTAGATGTACGTTTAGAACTTCCATTCAAATACTTTTCAAAAGATCAAAAAGATTTTTTTTTATATATTATATTCTTCGAAATAATCTTGCCATGGTATGAATTGCTTGCCATAATCTTCTAGGCTTGTATGCTTGATACTTATTCTCTTGCCATTCATCTTTTAACCATGTTTCCTTTCTAATCAAGATAATAATAAACTCGTGATAAAATCGATATTTTTCAAGATAATTTCAAGCACTTGATCAACTTCAAGTTGCTTTTCCAAATCGTTTCATATCTCATTTCTCACCTCAAACAATTTCAAAATAAACCTCAGTCAACACCAAGTGCCTTTTTTCAACTTGTTATTCATAATCAAAAATACTTTTAATAACCAAATTGAGTTTTGGCCGTTAAGCCTTTGCTTAATTTCTTGGATTCCTTTTAAGACTACTTAAAACTTGATTTGTCTTACATTTTCACAAAACACTTAAAATCAATTCAAACTCATCACTTCATTTTCTTCCCAAGTTCGAAGCTTTTTCTTTGCCCAAGCATAAATCTCGCCCAAGTGCGACATTCATTCGCCCAAGTGTGGACCTTTTCATAAATAAAATCAATCAACCCAAAACCAAATTTAGTTTATCCCGGACTACGATGCTCTGACTTTCCCATTGAACGAGGAAATACGTAGACTCATGATGCGATGTCTTGGCGAGCAGAATAATAAAAAACCTAAAAATATCATTTCTTTCTTTCTTTCTCCTCAAATAATAATTAGAACACAAATAAACATAATTTTAACATCTGATTACAAGAATAACTTAATGGGTTCCATCGAGTATGATGGATGTGGGGGGTGTTAATACCTTCTGTTGTACCCCAATTTTTGACCTTGAGATCCCACATCATTTTGTGCATAGCATGGTAATCATCACCATTATCATCATCATCATCATTATTATTTATATTCCGTTTACTAACAAAAATATACAAAAAGAGATTGTGTTTTGCTTGTTGCTTATTTCCCAAGGGAGGTGATTAATCAGGAAGTTTAGGCAAAATTAGGGTTTTGAAACCCACAAAGGGGTTCAAGCATTCTCTTATGCCCAAGTGATTACCCCATCAAAATCAAATTCTAAGAATGGCTCATTTCAAAATCAACAGCTTCCAAATTCATCTGGTGCACAAATTAGGGTTTTTGACCTAATTCTTCCAAGAAGTTGACTTTTAATCACGACATGGCTCCATGGCTCAAACTATGTTTCAAGGATCTTCAGCTAAATATTATAATCCACTCACATCATCCATTTGAAGAGAAGAGCTTGATTTAATTGGAATCCACAAAATTGCAGTTCATTTGGAAAAAGTCAACTTTACAACTCAACCTTTGACTTTTGAGAAAATTGGTCAAAATAATCATTTTTTGATGAAACTTGATAAGAGACAAAATTGTTTATTTGATCAAAATCTAGAACTTTCATGTTGGGAGATTTTTGAGTTTGTAGTGAAATTTAAAGTTCCCAAAATAAGGTCAAAATCACTTAAAAACCCTAATTTTGACTTTTGTTGACTTTTTTATTCTTGATGAATTTCTTTGATTTTCTTTTCTCAAATGAATTCATTAATCATATGTTAATACTTTGAATCCTCAAAAGTCCATGAGTCATACCCTAATTTTTGACCCCCTAAGATGTCATATCTTTTAGACTTTTCATCAAAGACAAAATAGATACTCAGAGCAGTCACTTATTCATCTGACACCCAGTCTAGGGTTTTGAGCCCCCATCAAGGACTAAAATCAGGGATCACATTTGGGAAACCCTAGAAAACTCCAGGGCATCACTCAAAGGCATCAATCATCTTCAAATAGCTCATATGACAACATCCATTGGGCATTACACTCCAATCCAAGATCCACAGTCATCAATTTCATCTGGTCGACAATTAGGGTTTTTGACCTGATTCTCCTAGATGGTTGACTTTTAATCAGGACATGGATCCAAAACTCAAGACATGGTTCAAGGACTTCTACTACCTCAATATAATCCATTTACATCACCCATTTGAGGAGAAGAGCTTGATCCCACACAAAAGTCCAAAATCTCACTTTATCAGAAAAAAGTCAACTGTATAGGATCACCCTTGACTTTTAAGGTTTTTGGTCAAACCATGACTTTTAAAGATCAATATCATCAATATATGGTTATTAAAGTCATTTGACCAAAGAAATTCAAAGAGATTCACCAAAGAGCAAAAAGTCGGGAATTAGGGTTTTTGAGGGCATTGTGGGAACTCAAAATTTCACCTACACAACTCAAAAAACTTCCAACATGAAAGTTGTAGATCTTGCAAAATAAAACAACATCTTACATAGCAACTTTTTTCAAAAGATCAACCATTTAAGTGTTTTAACCTAGTTTTCTTCCAACTTTGGCCTCATTTTTCCCAAATTTGCCAAAGGATTCTGAAGAAACCATAAACTAATGATTTGAAGTAGATGTTTAGGGCTTTCCAAATTATGTTCAACCTTCTCCAAATTCATTTTGAGCTAAGAGTTATGCTTGTTCAAAGTTGGCCTCATGAAGTGAAATTATAGGTCATGCCTCATTTTTGAACTTTGAAATTTTGTGCACATGACCTCACTTATGGATGCTACACGATCCATAATACATCTGAAAACATGCCATGCATTCATTTTCACCATAGCATAAGAATTGAGAAAGATTCCCAAAACAAGAACATGTGATTATGTAATGATTACATTTGGGAATTTATGGCAAATTGATGAATCACCCAAGGAATCTTCTCACCAACCAATTAGAGCTCATTTCTGTCTCATAATTATCCCCTAAGATCAAGCAAAATCGAGGGCTTGGGGATTGATCAAATGGAATCAAAATTCTCATCATTGCATTTTGGATATTTTTAAAATTCCTTCATAGCCAAGAAACCAAATCAACCTCATTAAGCAAGCTCACTCTCTCAATCAGTACTGAACCATTTGCCTATAAATAGAGGGCTCTCTCTCATTCAGAAAACACACCAAAGCAACCATATTCCTTGCTTTCTCTTTCTCTTCTCATGCTTATGGTTTTTCAAAGTTCTTTGGCAAGAAGAATCGTTTTCTTCAAACCAGAGCTTCTCTTTGGAAAGTAAGCATTCTGACATCTCAAGGGGGCTCATTTGAGGTGATCCAAGCACCTGGATCACTTCTGTAGGTGGAAGAACACCATTGTTGCTCTCACTTTGGAGCTGTTGCAGTTGGAGGTCCATAGAGCAATTCAGAAGGTTTCCAACGAAGCCAAGCATCCAGACACATTCCTTAGGTCATAGTGAAGCTGTTCAGATGGTTGCAGCTCATCTGTAACTCAAGATTCATCACCCCCCATGTCCACTTGAAGCTCAAATCGAAGGTGTCGGGTAGAGCAATTCAGAAGGATTGAAGTCACAATAAGCATTCAGTTAGCATCACTGAGTCCCAAGGAAGCTCTTAGGATCACTCATACAAGCCCAGGTGCTCCTCATCATCCTCACGACCTCCATTTTCAGAGGTAAGTTTTTGAACTCCACCTCTTTAATTTAAGTACTCTTTGTGATAAAGCTCGATACTATCTTGTTCAGCATCATCAGGGGATTGAAAACCCTCTATCATCATTCATTTATTCATCTTGCTTGTCATTTAATTTTAAATTTAGGGTTCATATATTCTTCATATTTTCTGAGAAATTAGGTAGCTATAGTTAATATAAATAAATGTTAGTTACATATCTGGATTCGTGAGGAAATTTAGAGCAAGATTGATGTTTACATCATGCCATTTAGTTGAGAAACCAGAGAGTTAAAAAATTTGAAAATCTTTGAGCTCGAGGAAGAAGATGACTATGGTGGCGCGCGAAATTCAAATCCATGGGCTAGGTTTATTTTATTTTGAATGGTATGCGTTTTATAAACGAATTCATCGTTTTCCCTAGTGGCCTCACATACGCCCTTAGTCTTCTCATGCCTCAAGTCTGGGGTTCGAATCCCCCTCGCCCCAGACTTTTTGATTCTTTTATTTTTCAATGATTTGTCACTTGTTTTGAAACATAACCAAATGGGTGTGTGTTATAATCACCAAGCGCGCGTTGGCTCAGTGGTGTTATTTTGAGCTGGTGACTTAGAGGGCATGTGTTCAAACCTTGGAGGAGACAAACCCAATTTTTTACCACTATTTTTCTTTGTTTTATTCACAAACTTCACACAATTATTTAACCTATCAAATAAATCCATTTCCACCTCATTTTTCACACACTTGTTATTTAATATATCTATTTTGTGAATAATCAAAAAATCATAAAAAAATATTATTTATTTCATATATTTTTATTAGGTTTAAAATAGTATGTTTTAAGTGTTTTCTTAAATACTTTGAAAATATATATTTTCATTTTGTTTTAACCTAATTATTTTGTGAATAATTTTATGATAAAACCATAATTATTTAGGTCTTAATTAGGTATAGATTTCATCTTTGCCTTAATTAAGTTGACTTTTGTCAATGTTCAAAACTGTTTTCAGTCTCCGATTAAACAGATGATTAAGGTTTTCAAACAACAAAACCTTATATCATTTCAATCTTTTTTCAACTTTTTTCATAAACAGCAAACCATTCTCATTGGGCCTCTATTAGAGTGTAAGCCCCAACACCTTTTTCTTTTCATAGTTTGTTTTCAAAAACTGTATTTACAAAATCTCCTTTCTGTTTTCAAGACATTCTTCTGGTATTTGAAGGGCATTATTCCCGGTGAAACTCTTCAGATACCTATGTGACCTTTGTCCATCTTCACTTCTTCTGTTTTCAAAACCCTTAACTGTTTATCCTAAATATTCAACTGTTATCAATAAAACAACAAAAATTGTTGTTGAGGCTTTGTACATACATCTTCAAAGGTCTCCACTCCATCTAGGTTAGGCTTTACAAGCTTTCAATTTACAGTCTTTATTTAAATTACTGTCAAATATAGAACTGTTTATATATTGTTTAGAACTACGTTTGAGTGTAAACCCTAGGACAGTTAAACTATATATATTATAGGAATATGGCCTAGGATTGAGAATGTCTTCCCGGTGAAGGCTCTTTCCTAATTAGAGATCTGTAGTTCAAACCCCCAAGATGAATTATTCCCGGTGAAACATCTTGGCAAAAACCTTAGAACAAAAAATAGGACACATCCACCCAAAGAGGAATTATTCCCGGTGAAACCTCTTACCCATTTGCTTAAAGCCAAAATAAGTTCAAAACCACATAGCTTTCTCTTGTGCTATAACAAGGACCCTCGATGACCCTCGATTAGCCTCCTTCTAGGCTTTGTACAAGGACCCACAGGCTTCTTACAAGCATTTTCAGCTTCCTCTTGAGCTTGTATACAAGGACCCATCAGGTTTCTTATAAACATAGGAACAGGTCTTTAGTTACCTTTTAGCCTATCCTGGTGAGTTTCTTCTATTCTTTAAACCAGACTTTAAATAAGCTAAGATTGTCTGAATTTCATATTGAGTACACTTTTTGGAATGAGAGACATGGACAGTCTCTGTCACCCTTATCTTCATCAATCTTCCTTAGTAGAGTCTAGGATCCATATTTGCTTATCACCAGCAAGGGTCAGCCTTAATCTTGGGCTTTAAAACAAGAAGTCTCCACTAGATAATCTTTCTGCCATTCATTTCAACAAAAACCCCTGGAAAGGGTTAGCCTCCAATCATTCTTTCATTTCAACAAAAACCCCTGGAAAGGGTTAGCCTCCAATCATTCTTTCATTTTAACAAAAACCCCTGGAAAGGGTTAGCCTCCAAAAAAACATGATAAAAATTCAGTCTTTTAATAGTCAATTTCTCCAGCTGAGTCAAAATCCCTGGAAAGGGTTAGCTTCCAAAAACATAAAAATAATAAATTAGTTTGTTAAAACCTCTAGCAGAATAAAAACTCCCCTAGTGAGTCTTTCATTTTTT
Source organism: Vicia villosa (assembly GCF_029867415.1). Classification (NCBI taxonomy): domain Eukaryota; kingdom Viridiplantae; phylum Streptophyta; class Magnoliopsida; order Fabales; family Fabaceae; genus Vicia; species Vicia villosa. The sequence continues at coordinate 131,415,300 of NC_081182.1, forward strand.
AGCCACAACCTTGGGCTTTGTACAAGGCAGATAAACCATATTTCCCTGTGTCAAAGATTCCTAATCTCTAGGATCTTTTCCCCATAGAGTCTTCCATACTCAGTTTCTTTAAAAGTCCGCCACAACCTTGGGCTTTGTACAAGGCAGAAAATAATATTCCCCTTAGCTAGAGTAGCCACAACCTTGGGCTTCATACAAGGCACAAATTAATAACCATCCTCAGTAAGAGTAGCCACAACCTTGGGCTTCATACAAGGCACAAATTAATAACCATCCTCAGTAAGAGTCAGCCACAACCTTGGGCTTTGTACAAGGTACACAAAATAGAGTCATCCATAGTCTAAAAATAAAAACTCAGTTATCCTTAGCAGTTAGCCACAACCTTGGGATTCATACAAGGCACACAAATAGAGTCTCCCTAAGTAGAGTCAGCCACAATTCTGGGCTTTGTACAGAACACAAAATAAAAGTCCATCAAATAAACACTCTCCAACTAGAGTCAGCCTCAATTCTGGCTTTGTACAGAACACAAAAAACTCCTTAGTTTAAATTCTCCCCAGTAAGGTTATCTCCCAGAGTCAAATAAATCAATCAAAAGCCTCAAGCTTGGGCCTCATTCAAGCCAGCTAAAAGGTCAAATCTTTTATACAGTAGGTAGACATAGCTTATCTCTATAGAGAGATCTTTCTTCTATCTCACCACATTCAAACAAACAAACATTACATATCATTTTAATTATTAACCAAGTCTCCCATTTAGGATTTTGAAAGGCATGAGTTGGCAGTGTAACCAGACATGTGATTAACTTTCCCTAATTTGGACGAGCATCTTTCTTTCATTCAAGAAGCATGTTGACTGTCATACTTGATCAACCAAGTAGGCTCCCTCTCTTGAATGAAATGAATTCAGTTATTCTGTCACTCTTTTAATGTTTGTGGTGGAATAGTAGAAATACCTCTCTATAAAGATGACTTCATGTCTCTTTACTGTAAACAGAGATTTTATTCAAAGCTTCAACCTTAAGCTTCAAGCAAGGCACCAAAAATAATTAATTTCCTTAGTTACTTCCCCGAACTACATTAAGCTCTGACTTCCACTAGGGATATGTAGGCATGAGGTTCACAAGGAATCTCAGCGAGCTAATAAAATACCAAAAAATAGTCAGTTTGTCTGTCTGTCTGTCTTTTTTTTAATCAATTCAATTCCTTCTCCTAACACAAAGGAGAAACTTTCCCAATCATTAGCAATAAACACAGTCACAATTACACAAAGAAGGTTCCCATAGAGTACTACGGATATGTAGGGTGCTTAAACTCTTCCCTATGTATAACCGACCCCCCAAACTCCAGAATTTCTAGTCTAGGTGAAATCCCCACACTTAGCAAACTCCTAGGGTTTAGTTGAGATCTTTTTTTCCCTTTCCTACTCCGGGCGCATTCTCCTTCCAAATTTCGCGTGAAGGGTCTAGCGTGCCGTCCTCCCAAGTGAAACGGGGAGGTAAAAAAAACGACACCACAGAAAAATGGCGACTCTGCTGGGGATATAAGTGTTCAAAACCTTGGTTTTTCATCCAAACCAATGGTTGACCTGTTGCTGGTCCAGCCCCAATGAGGAATTAGGGATGCCAAATTCCCCCTCAAACAAGAGAGGTCCTGCCTAACCTCTGTGTCATTTCATGTGTTTGTTGCATATATATTTGTTTATTTTGTTTATTCTGTATCGGGAAAGGGCTTGATTCCTCCTTGTGGTAAGAAATCCTATACCCGGATTTGAGTGCAACATAAGATAGGATGGAAGATGTCTTCTCGGTGAAGGCCCTCTAATCTTGGTTTCCAAATCTACTCTTGGGATTTGCCTGGCTGGTTGTGATTAACTGCGCCAATGCATTCCGAGACTGATTTGTACCAGGAGGATCTAGAAACACATTAACCCCACTTAAAGCCTTTTTTAGGACGTAGAGCGGTGATTGCAGAAGTAATTGTCACGCAGATACTACACTCAGAGAAAACTCTCTTATAGATACCAATCAACGTGTCTTTAAGGTTGAGCAAAAACTCTGAGACCCCTAGAACCCGTTCTACAGGTACAAAAATCCTTATCCTTAGTTTACCATTGGGGCGAGGTTTGCGTTGTGACTTCATGACCACTATACCCTTCTACGCCATGTTTGTTTAAAAACTCTTGTGTGTGCATTCATGCATCATTCATCATAATAATTAAAAAAAAAGAGTCTTTATCGAGTCGTTTTTCAAGGAAACTAAATAACGAACGTTTTGAACTTCATAGAAAGAGAGAAACGGAGAAAGGACTTAAGGATCTATACCATGGATTATGGAAGAAAGAGAGCTAGGAAATACACCTTCAAGATTCCTAAGGTCGAGGAATTGGAAAAGCTCGGAAAACTGGTGGTCAACCCCCAGGCTTTCAAGGAGAAATATGGAAAACTTTTGCCTCTTCTCAGCACTAACGTTGTGGATGGGATCCTTCCCACATTGGTGCAGTTTTACGATCCAACGTATCACTGCTTTACCTTTCCAGATTATCAACCCATGCCTACGTTGGAGGAGTACTTTCGTCTGATTGGAATACCCGTGTACGCGCAAGATCCGTACTCCGGTTTGGAAAAGAATCCTGACGACATTATCATTGCTGCAACTACTCCTTTGAACATAGTCGACATCAGAACTCATATGGTGAGTAGAGGAGGAATTCAAGGATTACCCTCCAAATTCTTGTTAGACAAAGCTCGGTACTTCGTCAGCATCCAAGATATGAGCGCGTTTGAGGAAATCTTGGCATTGCTTATCTACGGATTGTTTTTGTTTCCTAACATTAACAATTTCGTCGACATCAATGCAATTAAGATCTTTTGGATTGGAAATCCAGTTCCAACCTTGCTTGCGGATGCTTATCACTCTATGCATTCAAGAAACCTGCAGCGAGGAGGATTAATCACATGCTGCGTACCGTTGCTATACGAATGGTTCGTCTCGCACCTGCCAAAGTCTAGCACTTTCTGGAACATGAGGGATGGCCTTTACTGGTCACAAAAAATCATGTCTCTCACTCATACAGACATTGATTGGTGTAGTCCTGACAACGACGAAACCAATATCATCTTCAGTTGTGGAAGTTATCCCAACGTACCCCTTATTGGAACTAAGGGAGGAATCAGCTATAATCCAGCTTTAGCCCGTCGTCAATATGGCTATCCTATGAAAAATATTCCAAGTAGTATTCAATTGGAGGGTTTGTTCTTCAAGAACATCGACGATCATGGCAACATGCTGAAGAAGGAAATTGTCCAAGCCTGGCGTCTTGTTCACACAAAAGGGAGAAGGTTGTTAGGAAAACATCTTTGCATCTCCCTGGATCCTTACCTTCAATGGGTACGCGTCAGAGCATTCAAACTCAGGATGCCATATTAACATCAAGAACTTATTCCCCTAAGGGAACCAATTTACCTTTTCTCAACTGATGTTGAAAAACTGCAAGCAGCATTAAACAAGGTATGCCAAGAAAGGAATGCTTAGAGGAACAATTACCGAATTGTCAACACGGAAAATGTTGAGATTCAAAACATCCTAAGAAGGAAGGATGAGTTAGTTGAAGTACTCGATCGACAAGTGACACAATCATCACTTTCTCATCATATCCCTCCTGCTTCTTGGATCATCGATCAGCTCACGTCAGAGAACGCTCAGCTCAAGAAACAGAAGAAAATGCTAGAACGTGAAGTCGGCTCTTCGTCAAAGTTTTAGAGTCCTTTCTCTCAGTTTCTCTGTATTTCCCTTTTCAAAGTGTGTAAAAACGGCGTTTTTCGCTTAATTAATAAAAGTTTGATGTTTCATAACGTAATTATGGTGTTTCCTTGAAAAATAATAACTTAATTACATATCATGCATCGCTTTAGTCGTACGCACTGACACGAGAATTGCCGCGGATCTAATAGTCACTTTCCTTTCTCCAGAAAGAGAGGAGGAGAAGGAGGTGAACAAAGACTTTCAAGCTGTCTCATCCATACAACACTCGTTCAAGTCGCAAGAAAAGAATGGAAGACTTTGAACAAGAGAATGAAGAACTCCGAGAAGAGATTAATACTCTTAAGGGTACTATTGAAAGACTCAATAGTATGGTAGAAGCCCTGGTAGTTGTGCAGAATCAACCAACGCCAGAAGAACCGCAAAGGACTGTGGTTTCCGAGATCGTTTCTACTCCTATTCCTCATTATACCATGCCGCCCGATCGACCTTGGGGCATGCCGTATAACTTTACTCCAGAAGGGTACATACCTCCAGCTTCCGAAGTTCCAAGAGTCACCATGGATATGCGACCACCGGAGGGTTACAAACCTCTGGAAATTGAAGTTCCAAGAGCAACGGCAATGGGTTTCACACAATAGAATGATGAGATACCAAGATCTGCTGTCATGGCTTCTCCACGACCTATTATGCATACTTTTCCTCCACAGGGCGGACAAGTATATCATCACGCTCCCAGTGAGGATGCTGGCGTGTATGAAAGATTGGACGAGTTCCAGGAACAGTTTCTGCAAATGCAGAAGGAACTCAAGACTCTCCGAGGACAAGATCTATTTGGGAGGAATGCTGCAGACCTCTGTCTGGTTCCAAATGTTAAGATTCCTCACAAATTCAAAGTACCAGAGTTTGAGAAGTACAAAGGGAATTCATGCCCACAAAGTCATCTTGTGATGTACGCTCGAAGAATGTCAACTCAAACTAATAATCAACAACTGCTCATTCATTATTTCCAAGACAGCCTGACTGGTGCTGCACTCAAATGGTACATGAACTTGGACAGTTCAGAGATTCGTACATTTCGAGACCTCGGAGAGGCCTTCGTCAAACAGTATAAGTACAATCTGGATATGGCTCCCGACAGAGGTCAACTCCGGGCCATGACTCAAAAGGATAGAGAAAGCTTCAAGGAATACGCTCAGAGATGGCGTGAAGTTGCTGCTCAAATTTGTCCACCACTTGAAGAGAAAGAAATGACAAAAATCTATCTCAAGACTTTGAGCCCATTTTACTACGGACGAATGGTTGCAAGTGCACCAAGTGACTTCACCGAGATGGTAAACATGGGTGTGCATTTAGAAGAAGCAGTTCGAGAAGGACGCTTGAACAAAGAACCAGAATCTTCTATCGGTCCAAGGAAGTATGGAAGTTCTTTCCAGAAGAAAAAGGATCAAGATTTCAGCAATGTCTTGCACAAAGCAAAGAAGAATTTTTTACCTCAGGTTGCTACGGTAACTCCGGTTGTTAACTCAGCGCCAGCTTATCAACCTCAGGTTTCGCAACAACCATTTCAACAAAGGTTGCAGCAACCTCAGCAGCAGGTTCGACCTCCAAATTTCAACAACAATCGGATTCCATGGTATCCTGCCTTTCATCCCATACAAATGCCATATGCGGAATTGTTTCCAACACTACTGGCGAAAGGACTCATTCAGACAAAGAGCCCTTCAAATCCTGTAAATGAATCATCACAGTGGTTCAAGGCTGATCAATCTTGTCCCTATCATCAGATGTTTCAGTTTCAAGGCCGACGTCCAAAGATTAGTGAAGAGTGGAATGCTATTCTTCAAAGACACTAATCCTAATGTCCAGGAAAATCCTTTGCCGCAGCATAAAGAAGCTTCAGTGAATCTGATAGATCAACACCCCAATGTCATTCAAATCTACGACATTCGTCAGATAGGGGAAAATCTCGTCAAAATGCACGCTAGACAAGCTGGATATGGTCATGTACCACCTCACAACTGCTTCATATGTGAAATTTGTCCAAAGAATAATCAAGGATGTGCCGTAGTTCAAGCTGCATTACAAGAACAAATGGACTTAGGATGGATTCAACACATTCGAGTCAAAACTGAGCACGACATCAACATGGTTCAAGGATGTCCAGGAGAATACAAAATCTACAAAGTTGAAGATCTCGAAGGATAGGTAGTCAGGTTCCATAAGACTTTAAATGGACTTGCCTACTTTGGAACGGATTTCCATCCTTACAGTAGATGCAGAATTTGTCGAAGAAATTCACAAGGTTGTTTGCGCGTTTGCAACGACATTCAGAAACTGATGGATGAAAATACCATTACAGTTCTTGCCAACAGAGAAGATGACGAAGTCTTTACCGTATCTCCTCAAATTAATCAAGTTGAACCTATGCAAGTCAAGTATGACAGCAGGAAGACAGCAATTGCTCCGTTAGTCATTTACTTACCAGGTCTTGTACCGTATGAGTCCAGCAAGGCTATACCATACAAGTACAATGCTACATTCATTGAAAATGGTAGAGAGATACCATTATCGTCTGTTGTCAACATTGCTGACATTAGTCGAGTCACCAGAAGTTGACAAGTCTTCAACAGAGCAACATAAAATGTGGAAAAGCCTTCGGAGAAGCCCCACATAGGCAAGACAATCATCCAACCAATGCTGTTCAAGCGAAAGAAAATGATGAGATCTTGAAGTTAATCCAGAGGAGTGAATACAACATTGTAGATCAGCTGCTACATACTCCGTCTAGGATATCTGTTCTCTCCCTACTATTGAGTTCTGAGGCTCATAGGGAAGCTCTACAAAAAGTTTTGGAACAAGCTTTCGTAGAACCAAGTGTTACTGTGGGACAATTCAACAGTATCATTGCCAACATCTCCGCAGGAACTAGTCTGAGTTTCTGTGACGAAGATCTTCCTGAAGAAGGGGTGGACCATAATCTTCCACTTCACATCTCAATTAGCTGCATGGGTGATGTACTCACAGGAGTCCTAATAGACAATGGATCCTCTCTCAACGTCATGCCTAAATCAACATTGTCAAGATTATCTTTCAAAGATCACCCGTTAAGGGATAGTCACGTCATCGTCAAAGCATTTGATGGATCAAGAAAGTCAGTTTTTGGAGAAGTGGATCTTCCCATAACTATTGGACCTCAGACGTTCAAAATCACTTTCCAAGTTATGGATATCCCGGCACAATACAGTTGTTTGCTAGGTCGCCCATGGATTCTTGAGGCTGGGGCAATTACTTCAACACTACATCAGAAACTGAAGTTTATAAGAGATGACAAATTGGTAACCGTATGTGGAGAACGAGCTTTGATTGTCAGCAACCTGTCGTCATTCTCCGACATAGAACCAAAAGAAGTTGTTGGGACTAAATTCCAAGCACTTTCGTTGGACAAGGAAAATGGAAAAGAGAAAGCAGCGTCTATTTCTTCCTACAAAGATGCAATCCAAGTTGTAAAGGATGGCACTACCAGTGGTTGGGGGCACATTAATATTCCTACCAACAACAAGAACAGAACAGGAGTTGGATTCTTTCCAACATCATCAAAGGCTATTCCAGGAATTGAGGTAGTTCTCCCAATTCAAGAAACTTTCCGCAGCGGAGGTTTTCTTCAACCGGTTCAACAAACAGTCAATACCATCGGTACAGAAAACACCGATGAAGAGGAATGGCTATCCTATCTTAACAAGGCAGGATACATAGCCCTATCAGAGTCTGATTCACCTTGCTGCTATCCAACTAAAGGATCTGAAAGTAAGACTCAACCAATCAGTGATGAAGTTACTAACAGCTTCACCACCAGAAGTCATGGTTCATCAGAAGAAGTTCCTCCTATCCCCGAAAAGACTTGGGACACATTAGGAGAACAAAGCGGAAAATTCGACTACATGGTGAAATACTCCGCTCCTGAAAGTTCAAGAATCTCTCTTGAAGACAGTGTTCCAACTGGATGGAACATTGATTATGAGTACCTCTCTCAGCCAAAAGAGATGTATAACCCTTGCTATTCATCATCAGCATCTGGTGAAGTCATCATTGAGGATTATATCCCCAAGTCACCTTCCGAGGCTATTGATTTAGAGTTCACATACCTAGTCAATGCCATCTTGGGAGAAGAGCAAGACCAAAATACAGAAGAGGATGATCTCGAAAGTGTCTCCGACAACGAGTCTCTCCATTCAGAAGATTGGAAGTTTCCTCAAAAGAAAAACCGACATACTCCACTTGGGAATGGGTATGCTCACACTGCTCAGTCTGCTGAAGTAGAAGAAGATCGTCTGAGTGTTGCAAAGACAGTGGTTGGTAAATCAAGACCTACCACAGGCCAGCTTAAGCCTAAGGTTCCAGATTACTTAGTGCACAATGGGGTTCGCCACTATTGGACAGCTGTTGAAGTTTCAACTGTTGTTCGCACTCCTAAGTAGGAACTTTCACCGTTATTTTGTCCTCTCACCATAGCCCAGGGTGAAGAGATGTTTCATAGGGCTTTGCATTTTACTATTTCTTAGGAAAATGTCCCTCTTTGTTTCGCCCAAAGCAATAGAGTTTTGTTTTATACGGTCTTTGTTTCAAGAAATGAATGTCAATAAATAAAAATGTCATTTTGTTCCTTCGTTAGTTTTCCCTTTTCTTTTTTTCAGAAATTGGTAATCCTAAAAAACACCCCTTAAAAACATCAAAAAATTCCATTAACTGCATACACCGAGTCTTCCCTCGTTTTCTAAATAAAACTTATCACACATATGCAGATTAATCATAAAATACCCCGTTGAAACGTGCGACAATATGACTTCTCCAAGCTTTGGGTTTCCTGTATTCGAGGCAGAGGAAGAAGAAGACGAAGAAATATCAAAGGAAATTTCACGGTTACTTCAACAAAAGGAAGGGGCCATTCAGCCCTACAATGAGCCTCTAGAGATCATCAACCTTGGTTCCGATGGAAACAGAAAAGAGGTTATGATTGGAGCTTCCGCTCAGTTCAGAGATCAGAGAAAGTTTGATACAGCTGCTCAGAGAATTTTTAGATGTCTTCGCTTGGTCTTATAAGGATATGCCAAGGTTGGATACAAGTATAGTGGAGCATCACTTACCATTAAAAGCAGAATGCCCTCCGGTCAAGCAAATATTGAGAAGAACTCATCCGGAGATGGCTATGAAAATCAAAGAGGAAGTTCAAAAGCAAATCAACGCTGGTTTCCTCGTCACTTCAGAATACCCTCAGTGGTTAGCTAACATTGTTCCCGTTCCTAAGAAAGACGGAAAAGTCCGCATGTGCGTCGACTACAGAGATTTGAACAAAGCTAGCCCTAAGGATGACTTTCCTTTACCACATATTGACATGTTGGTGGATAGTACAGCAAAATCCAAAGTTTTCTCATTCATGGACGGATTTTCAAGATACAACCAAATCAAAATGGCACCTGAAGACATGGAGAAAACAGCTTTCATCACCCCCTGGGGCACGTTCTGCTATCGCGTTATGCCTTTTGGACTAAAGAACGCAGGGGCAACTTATCAAAGGGCCATGACTACACTTTTCCATGACATGATGCATAAGGAAGTGGAATTCTATGTGGATGACATGATTGCTAAATCAGAGAATGAGGAAGATCACATGCAAAATCTGACAAAGTTGTTTCAACGCTTACGGAAGTTTCAGCTTCGCCTGAATCCCAACAAGTGTACCTTTGGTGTCTACTCAAGAAAACTCCTTGGTTTCATCGTCAGCAAACGAGGAATTGAAGTATATCCAGACAAAGTCAAGGCAATTCAAGAAATGCCTTCACCCAGAACCGAGAAACAAGTTAGAGGATTTCTTGGACGTCTGAATTACATCTCGAGATTCATATATCTCATGACAGCAACTTGTGCTTCAATTTTCAAACTTCTACGGAAAAATCAAAGTTGCGTCTGGTCAGACGATTGTCAGAGAGCGTTCGACAGCATTAAGGAATATCTGCTCGAACCACCCATCTTGTCTCCTCTAGTGGAAGGAAGACCTTTGAAAATGTACTTAACCGTCTTAGAAGATTCCATGGGTTGTGTCCTTGGACAGCAAGACGAGACAAGAAGAAAAGAGCATGCCATCTACTACCTAAGCAAGAAATTCACTGACTGTGAATCCCGCTACTCCATGCTCGAAAAGACGTGTTGTGCGGTTGCCTGGGCTGCCAAGCGTCTCCGCCAGTACATGATTCGACATACTACTTGTTTGATCTCTCATATGGATCCAATCAAGTACATCTTTGAGAAGCTTGCCTTAACTGGGAGAATTGCCCGTTGGCAGATGTTGTTATCAGAATATGACATTGAGTATCACGCACAGAAAGCCGTGAAAGGAAGCATTCTAGCTGAGCACTTGGCTCACCACCCACTCAATGGTCATGAATCAACCAGTTTTGACTTTCCGGACGAGGACGTCATGTACCTCAAGATGAAAGATTACGACGAGCCACTACCGGACGAAGGACCTAAGATAGGATCCCAATGGGGCTTAATCTTTGACGGAGCTGTCAATGCTTATGGACGAGGAATTGGGGCAATCAGTGTTACACCTCAGGGTACCCATATTCCATTTACCTCCAGATTAACTTTCAAATGCACAAACAATGAGGCCGAATATGAAGCTTGCATCATGGGTCTCGAAGAAGCCTTGGATCTAAGAATCAAACACTTGGATGTATATGGAGATTCTGCTTTGGTCATCAATCAAATCAAAGGAGAATGGGAAACACGCCAACCAGGGTTAATCCCTTACAAAGACTACGCGAGACGATTGTTACCATTCTTCGACAGGGTAGATTTTCATCACATTCCTCGTGAAGAAAATAACTTGGCTGATGCATTAGCCACACTCTCTTCCATGATTAGGATAAATCATTGGAATGACATTCCTCGGATCGATGTTATGGGCCTGGATAGGCCTGCTCACATTTTCACAGTAGAAGCGACCATTGACGACAAACCGTGGTATCACGACATCAAGAACTTTCTTCAAAGACAAGAAGTGAATGAGTAGACGAAGAGTTTGCGAAGGCGGAAGGAGAAGACGAAATTCAGAGATTCAGTATCGAAATTCAAGGATGGAATGGTGATTCAAGGATGGAAGGCAGAGATTTTCATGGTAGGTTTACGTTTGGGGAAGAAGCTCTAGAATGGTATCCTGATTTCTGAAAAACGTAATAACCTGGGAATGTTTTGTTTTAAAAAATTTAATTGTAAATACCCTACGAGAGCGCTTTTGAAAAGCGCTTTGGTACCCAGCCCTATACCAGCGCTTTTTGATAGAAAGCACTTTGGTAACCTACCCCTTTACCAGCGCTTCTAAAAGCGCTTTGGTATCCTACCCCTTTACCAGAGTAACAAGCCCTATACCAGCGCTTCTTTAAAGCGCTTTAGTAACCAGCCCTATAGCAGCGCTTTTCAAAAGCGCTTTCGTAGGTACCCCCTACAGGAGCGCTTTTTTTCCTTGATTTTTAGTTTTGTTTTTAGCGAAGGCCTATAGCAGCGCTTTTGCCAAAAGCGCTTTTGTAGCTGCGTTGCTAAAACTTAAATTTGGCGTAGTGCCTCTTGGGGCATCAAAAAAAGATAGAAAGACTTTGAGAAGGTTAGCTTGTAGTTTCTTCCTGAATGAAGATGTTCTGTACAAGAGAAATTTCGACATGGTTCTGCTCAGATGCGTTGACAAGAAAGAAGCAGAAACACTCATGAGAGAAATACATGAAGGTTCCTTTGGTACTCACACCAATGGACATACCATGGCAAGGAAAATACTGAGAGCAGGATATTATTGGCTGACGATGGAGTCAGATTGCTACCAGTATGCAAAGAGGTATCACAAATGTCAGATCTACGCCGATAGAATTCATGTGCCACCATCTCTTCTCAACATACTCTCTTCCCCTTGGCCTTTCTCCATGTGGGGAATCGACATGATTGGAATGATTGAGCCGAAAGCGTCCAACGGACATCGCTTCATCTTGGTAGCCATAGACTATTTCACCAAGTGGGTCGAAGCAGCTTCGTATGCAAACGTCACAAGACAAGTTGTCGTCAGGTTTATCAAGAATCACATCATCTGTCGCTACGGCATTCCTAACAGGATAATCACTAACAATGGGTCAAATTTGAATAACAAAATGATGAAGGAGCTTTGTGAAGAATTCAAGATCGAGCATCACAACTCATCTCCTTACAGACCAAAGATGAATGGGGCTGTAGAAGCAGCTAACAAGAACATCAAGAAAATCATTCAAAAGATGGTCATCACTTACAAAGATTGGCATGAAATGCTCCCATTTGCTCTTCATGGTTACCGTACATCTGTACGTACTTCGACTGGAGCAACTCCTTTCTCCCTTGTATATGGCATGGAGGCATTCCTACCTATAGAGGTTGAGATCCCATCAATGAGAGTCTTGATGGAAGCAAAATTAACAGAAGCCGAGTGGTGTCAAAGCAGATTCGATGAATTGAACTTAATCGAAGAAAAGCGCATGACAGCTTTATGCCACGGACAGCTATATCAACAAAGAATGAAGAAAGCTTTCGACAAAAAGGTTCGACCTCGCACAATCAAAGAAGGCGACCTTGTACTCAAAAAGATTCAATCTTTTCTCACAGATTCGAGAGGGAAATGGACTCCCAATTATGACGGCCCCTACGTGGTCAGGAGAGCTTTCTCAGGAGGAGCCTTAATGCTCACGACTATGGATGGAGAAGAATTCACCCGTCCTGTGAACGTTGACGCAGTCAAGAATTACTTCGCCTAAATAAACAAAAGAACAGCTCGCTAAGTTGAAAACTCGCAAAGAGCAGCTTAGGCAAAAAAGAGCGTCTCGGTGAATCGAAAACTCGAAAGGGCGATTTAGGCAAAAGTTAGAGACATAAAAAAATATATAATCAATCCCGGTAGACTTAAAACCCGAAAGGGGTAGTTTACGCATAAGTTAGGGATAAATGGCAAGTAACTGTGTTCAGGACAAACTTTATCATTCGAAATCCATAGCGAAGTATTCATCATCAGTAGGTCATCTTCTACGAAGCACGCATGCAGCGCAATTCAGAGTGGAAGGGAAAGATAACGGTCGTCACGTTTCATCGTAGCCCTTTTCCCAAAAATTACCAATTTCCAACTTTGTAAATACTCCATGGAATCAAGCATTTGGCTGGTTACCATTCCGTATATAATAATTTGAGCCTTGTGCTTTTCTTTGCAATCGAGCCTTATTCAGTTTCTTGAAATGCATTTTAAGTTTAAACAGTCATTCTCTTGAAACAAATGTTTTCATAAAATAAAATGAATTTACTTGCAAAAATAAAGGTGAAATTTCTTTCTAAGGTTTACAAACAATAGGGAGAATGCAAACAGTTGCTCCTAGAACGGTTGAGACTTCGGGAACCCAGATTTCCCCATGAGGCTGCTTTGCGAACATCTCCCGATGACAGATCTTCACTTTAAATTATTTCACTCACTTCCAAACAGCGGGCAACTGATAACCAGATATCCCCAATGGAGTGCATTTCAAGAAGAAGACATCTTCTGATCAACACAAAATTCAAAGTCGTATCCCAGGATTTCACATCCGCGACAATTCTATTCACATTCACTTTACATTTTATAATTGTCATAATATTCATGCATACATTACATCATAATTGCATAGTCTAGTCGGGCTTTGATCATGATAATGCCCGAGTCATTAAGGCGTGAACTCGAGTTTCCCCTGCGAGTTATGGAGGAACTTTCTTCTTCAAGACGACAGTTCGTACACAAGGATCTCCCCGAGCAAGTCAACAAATGGAAATCTCCTTTAAGGAGATAGTTTGTTCACTTTTGGAGTTCCCCAGCCGAGATTCTCCCGCAAAGCGACACTCGATAAGATAGTTTGTTTCGCATTTTGTCTTCCTCACACAGTCGTTGGATAAATCCCCAGCGGAGTTAATGGATGACAGTTTTCATCAGGAAAATAACTCTGATTTCCCGACAAAGTTGACAAGCGACAAGTTTTCTCCCAGGAGGATGTTTCAACAAATCCCCAGCGGAGCCAGTAAATGATAATCTTCTTCAAGAAGATGGTTCAGATTCCTCGGCACGAGTCGATGAATGACAGTTTACCTCGGAAAATGACTTGTTTACACCCCAGCGAATCGACAAATGATCCCCAGCGGAGTTAGTGAATGGCAGTCTCTTTCAGCAGAAGACACTTCACTCGTTTCTTTTCACGGCAGGGTCAACAAATGGCAGTCTCTCCGAGTAGAAGACAGTTTGTTCCCCTAGCAATTGGCAAATGGCAGTCTTTCCCCAAGAAAAGACAGTTTGTCTGTTAAATATTCAAGAAATCGACAAATGGCAGTTTCTTTAAACAGTTTGTCTGTTTCTGAGATGTTTCATCCCCTTCAGAGTCGACAAATGGCAGTTTTCCTCTTAGGAAAACAGTTTGTTGGTTCCCCGGCATAAGTCGACAAATGGTGGTTTTCATCCCGAAAACAGTTCGTCCGCTTTCAAGCAAAGTCATTAGCCCCTCAAAAGGTCATGAGGCCATATGACATCCTTTCAAAGACGTCAAGTCGAAAGGAAAGATGGTGAAGTTTCTTTATTACCATAAAATGGCGTCTCATCTCCAAGTGCTGATGAGAAGTTTGATGAGGAAACAAACCTTTGAAGTTTCTTTATTACCATCAAATGGCGTCTCATCTCCAAGTGCTGATGAGAAGTTTGATGAGGAAACAAACCTTTGAAGTTTCTTTATTACCATCAAATGGCGTCTCATCTCCAAGTGCTGATGAGAAGTTTGATGAGGAAACAAACCTTTGAAGTTTCTTTATTACCATCGAATTGCGTCTCATCTCCAAGTGCTGATGAGAAGTTTGATGACGAAACAACCCTTGGAGATTTTCTCTTCATTAGAGATATCTTCCAAAAAAAGATGATGAAGTTTCTTTATTTCCATCAAATGGCATCTCATCTCCGAGTGCTGATGAGAAGTTTGATGAGGAAACAAATCTTTGGAGAATTTCTCTTTATCTGAGATATTGTCCAAAATCACAACTTAGACCAGTTTCGAGATATGGACATCCGAAACGAGGGTAGGTTGTTTACCTTTTTCTAAGTATCAACACTTAGTTAAAGAAGATGGATTGCGCATGTTACTTTGCCATCCATTCACCTGAATCCACATAACATGTTTCTACAGGAGTTTGTCTCCCTATCCCCCTCCAAGTGCGACAACGGGATCAAGTCATACAAAGATTTTCATCATTGCAACATCTCAAGAACGCCCAAAAATTCGGGCATTCTCTGGTATTTAAGCCTCTTTCACTCTGAAGCAATCGAGATATTACTCTCTCTCCCTCCAGATGAAAGAAACTTAAATAGGGGCATCTGTCATACCCTAATTTTTGACCCCCTGAGATGTCATATCTTTTAGACTTTTCATCAAAGAAAAAATAGATACTCAGAGCAGTCACTTATTCATCTGACACCCAGTCTAGGGTTTTGAGCCCCCATCAAGGACTAAAATCAGGGATCACATTTGGGAAACCCTAGAAAACTCCAGGGCATCACTCAAAGGCATCAATCATCTTCAAATAGCTCATATGACAAAATCCATTGGGCATTACACTCCAATCCAAGATCCACAGTCATCAATTTCATCTGGTCGACAATTAGGGTTTTTGACCTAATTCACCTGGATGGTTGACTTTTAATCAGGACATGAATCCAAAACTCAAGACATGGTTCAAGGACTTCTACTACCTCAATATAATCCATTTACATCACCCATTTGAGGAGAAGAGCTTGATCCCACACAAAAGTCCAAAATCTCACTTTATTAGAAAAAAGTCAACTGTATAGGATCACCCTTGACTTTTAAGGTTTTTGGTCAAACCATGACTTTTAAAGATCAATATCATCAATATATGGTTATTAAAGTCATTTGACCAAAGAAATTCAAAGAGATTCACCAAGGAGCAAAAAGTCGGGAATTAGGGTTTTTTAAGGGAATTGTGGGAACTCAAAATTTCACTTACACAACTCAAAAAACATCCAACATGAAAGTTGTAGATCTTGCAAAATAAAACAACATCTTACATAGCAACTTTTTTCAAAAGATCAACCATTTAAGAGATTTGGAAATTTTTGCCTCATTTCTCACAAATTTGGCCTCATTTCTCACAAATTTGCCAAAGGATTCTGAAGAAACCATAAACTAATGATTTGAAGTAGATGTTTAGGGCTTTCCAAATTGTGTTCAACCTTCTCCAAATTCATTTTGAGCTAAGAGTTATGCTTGTTCAAAGTTGGCCTCATGAAGTGAAATTATAGGTCATGCCTCATTTTTGAACTTTGAAATTTGGTGCACATGACCTCACTTATGGATGCTATACGACCCATAACACATCTGAAAACATGCCATGCATTCATTTTCACCATAGCATAAGAATTGAGGAAGATTCCCAAAACAAGAACATGTGATTATGTAATGATTACATTTGGGAATTTATGGCAAATTGATGAATCACCCAAGGAATCTTCTCACCAACCAATTAGAGCTCATTTCTGTCTCATAATTGTCCCCTAAGATCAAGCAAAATCGAGGGCTAGGGGATTGATCAAATGGAATCAAAATTCTCATCATTGCATTTTGGATATTTTTGAAATTCCTTCATAGCCAAGAAACAAAAACAACCTCATTAAGAAAGCTCACTCTCTCAATCAGTACTGAACCATTTGCCTATAAATAGAGGGCTCTCTATCATTCTGAAAACACACTAAAGCAACCATATTCCTTGCTTTCTCTTTCTCTTCTCATGCTTATGGGTTTTCAAAGTTCTTTGGCAAGAAGAATCGTTTTCTTCATACTAGAGCTTCTCTTTGGAAAGTAAGCATTCTAACATCTCAAGGGGGCTCATTTGAGGTGATCCAAGCACCTGGATCACTTCTGTAGGTGGAAGAACACCATTGTTGCTCTCACTTTGGAGTTGTTGCAGTTGGAGGTCCATAGAGCAATTCAGAAGGTTTCCAACGAAGCCAAGCATCCAGACACATTCCTTAGGTCATAGTGAAGCTGTTCAGATGGCTGCAGCTCATCTGTAACTCAAGATTCATCACCCTCCATGTCCACTTGAAGCTCAAAGCGAAGGTGTCGGGTAGAGCAATTCAGAAGGATTGAAGTCACAATAAGCATTCAGTTAGCATCACTGAGTCCCAAGGAAGCTTTTAGGATCACTCATACAAGCCCAGGTGCTCGTCATCATCCTCATGACCTCCATTTTCAGAGGTAAGTTTTTGAACTCCACCTCTTTAATTTAAGTACTCTTTGTGATAAAGCTCGATACTATCTTGTTCAGCATCATCAGAGGATTGAAAACCCTCTATCATCATTCATTTTTTCATCTTGCTTGTCATTTAATTTTAAATTTAGGGTTCATATATTCTTCATATTTTCTGAGAAATTAGGTAGCTATAGTTAATATAAATAAATGTTAGTTACATATCTGGATTCGTGAGGAAATTTAGAGCAAGATTGATGTTTACATCATGCCATTTAGTTGAGAAACCAGAGAGTTAAAAAATTTGAAAATCTTTGAGCTCGAGGAAGAAGATGACTATGGTGGCGCGCGAAATTCAAATCCATGGGCTAGGTTTATTTTATTTTGAATGGTATGCGTTTTATAAACAAATTCATCGTTTGCCCTAGTGGCCTCACATACGCCCTTAGTCTCCTCATGCCTCAAGTCTGGGGTTCGAATCCCCCTCGCCCCAGACTTTTTGATTCTTTTATTTTTCAATAATTTTTCACTTGTTTTGAAACATAACCAAATGGGTGTGTGTTATAATCACCAAGCGCGCGTTGGCTCAGTGGTGTTATTTTGAGCTGGTGACTTAGAGGGCGTGTGTTCAAACCTTGGAGGAGACAAACCCAATTTTTTACCACTATTTTTCTCTGTTTTATTCACAAACTTCACACAATTATTTAACCTATCAAATAAATCCATTTCCACCTCATTTTTCACACACTTGTTATTTAATATATCTATTTTGTGAATAATCAAAAAATCATAAAAAATATTATTTATTTCATATATTTTTATTAGGTTTAAAATAGTATGTTTTAAGTGTTTTCTTAAATACTTTGAAAATATATATTTTCATTTTGTTTTAACCTAATTATTTTGTGAATAATTTTATGATAAAACCCTAATTATTTAGGTCTTAATTAGGTATAGATTTCATCTTTTCCTTAATTAAGTTGACTTTTGTCAATGTTGAAAACTGTTTTCAGTCTCCGATTAAACAGATGATTAAGGTTTTCAAACAACAAAACCTTATATCATTTCAATCTTTTTTCAACTGTTTTCAAAAACAGTAAATCATTCTCATTGGGCCTCTATTAGAGTGTAAGTCCCAGCACCTTTTTCTTTTCATAGTTTGTTTTCAAAAACTGTATTTACAAAATCTCCTTTCTGTTTTCAAAACATTCTTCTGGTATTTGAAGGGCATTATTCCCGGTGAAACTCTTCAGATACCTATGTGACCTTTGTCCATCTTCACTTCTTCTATTTTCAAAACCCTTAACTGTTTATCATAAATATTCAACTGTTATCAATAAAACAACAAAAATTGTTGTTGAGGCTTTGTACATACATCTTCAAAGGTCTCCACTCCATCCAGGTTAGGCTTTACAAGCTTTCAATTTACAGTCTTTATTTAAATTATTGTCAAATATAGAACTGTTTATATATTGTTTAGAACTACGTTTGAGTGTAAACCCTAGGACAGTTAAACTATATATATTATAGGAATATGGCCTAGGATTGAGAATGTCTTCCCGGTGAAGGCTCTTTCCTAATTAGAGATCTGTAGTTCAAACCCCCAAGATGAATTATTCCCGGTGAAACATCTTGGCAAAAACCTTAGAACAAAAAATAGGAAACATCCACCCAAAGAAGAATTATTCCCGGTGAAACCTCTTACCCATTTGCTTAAAGCCAAAATAAGTTCAAAACCACATAGCTTTCTCTTGTGCTATAACAAGGACCCTCAATGACCCTCGATTAGCATCCTCTTGGGCTTTGTACAAGGACCCACAGGCTTCTTACAAGCATTTCCAGCTTCCTCTTGAGCTTGTATACAAGGACCCATCAGGTTTCTTATAAACATAGGAACAGGTCTTTAGTTACCTTTTAGCCTATCCTGGTGAGTTTCTTCTATTCTTTAAACCAGACTTTAAATAAGCTAAGATTGTCTCAATTTCATATTGAGTACACTTTTTGGAATGAGAGACATGGACAGCCTCTGTCACCCTTATCTTCATCAATCTTCCTTAGCAGAGTCTAGGATCCATATTTGCTTATCACCAGCAAGAGTCAGCCTTAATCTTGGGCTTTAAAACAAGAAGTCTCCACTAGATAATCTTTCTGCCATTCATTTCAACAAAAACTCCTGGAAAGGGTTAGCCTCCAATCATTCTTTCATTTCAACAAAAACCCCTGGAAAGGGTTAGCCTCCAATCATTCTTTCATTTTAACAAAAACCCCTGGAAAGGGTTAGCCTCCACATCATTCTTTCATTTTAACAAAAACCCCTGGAAAGGG
Organism: Vicia villosa; assembly: GCF_029867415.1. Lineage (NCBI taxonomy): Eukaryota > Viridiplantae > Streptophyta > Magnoliopsida > Fabales > Fabaceae > Vicia > Vicia villosa. The sequence goes on from NC_081182.1 coordinate 131,434,715, forward strand.
TCAGCCTCCAAAATCACTCCTTCAAAACCAAAGATTCATTCTCTTAAGAGATATTTTCCCCAAAAGAGTCAAAACCCCTGGAAAGGGTCAGCCTCCAAAAAAACATGATAAAAATTCAGTCTTTTAATAGTCAATTTCTCCAGCTGAGTCAAAATCCCTGGAAAGGGTTAGCTTCCAAAAAGATAAAAATAATAAATTAGTTTGTTAAAACCTCTAGCAGAATAAAAACTCCCCCAGTGAGTCTTTCATTTTTTAGCCACAACCTTGGGCTTTGTACAAGGCAGATAAACCATATTTCCTTGTGTCAAAGATTCCTAATCTCTAGGATCTTTTCCCCATAGAGTCTTCCATACTCAGTTTCTTTAAAAGTCCGCCACAACCTTGGGCTTTGTACAAGGCAGAAAATAATATTCCCCTTAGCTAGAGTAGCCACAACCTTGGGCTTCATACAAGGCACAAATTAATAACCATCCTCAGTAAGAGTAGCCACAACCTTGGGCTTCATACAAGGCACAAATTAATAACCATCCTCAGTAAGAGTCAGCCACAACCTTGGGCTTTGTACAAGGCACACAAAATAGAGTCATCCATAGTCTAAAAATAAAAACTCAGTTATCCTCAGCAGTTAGCCACAACCTTGGGCTTCATACAAGGCACACAAATAGAGTCTCCCTAAGTAGAGTCTGCCACAATTCTGGGCTTTGTACAGAACACCAAATAAAAGTCCATTAAATAAACACTCTCCAACTAGAGTCAGCCTCAATTCTGGGCTTTGTACAGAACACAAAAAACTCCTTAGTTTAAATTCTCCCCAGTAAGGTTATCTCCCAGAGTCAAATAAATCAATCAAAAGCCTCAAGCTTGGGCCTCATTCAAGCCAGCTAAAAGGTCAAATCTTTTATACAGTAGGTAGACATAGCTTATCTCTATAGAGAGATCTTTCTTCTATCTCACCACATTCAAACAAACAAACATTACATTTCATTTTAATTTTTAACCAAGTCTCCCATTTAGGATTTTGAAAGGCATGAGCTGGCAGTGTAACCAGACATGTGATTAACTTTCCCTAATTTGGACGAGCATCTTTCTTTCATTCAAGAAGCATGTTGGCTGTCATACTTGATCAACCAAGTAGGCTCCCTCTCTTGAATGAAATGAATTCAGTTATTCTGTCACTCTTTTAATGTTTGTGGTGGAATAGTAGAAATACCTCTCTATAAAGATGACTTCATGTCTCTTTACTGTAAACAGAGATTTTATTCAAAGCTTCAACCTTGAGCTTCAAGCAAGGCACCAAAAATAATTAATTTCCTTAGTTAGTTCCCCGAACTACATTAAGCTCTGACTTCCACTAGGGATATGTAGGCATGAGGTTCACAAGGAATCTCAGCGAGCTAATAAAATACCAAAAAATAGTCAGTTTGTCTGTCTGTCTGTCTTTTTTTTTAATCAATTCAATTCCTTCTCCTAACACAAAGGAGAAACTTTCCCAATCATTAGCAATAAACACAATCACAATGACACAGAGAAGGTTCCCGTAGAGTACTACGGATATGTAGGGTGCTTAAACTCTTCCCTATGTATAACCGACCCCCCGAACTCCAGAATTTCTAGTCTATGTGAAATCCCCACACTTAGCAAACTCCTAGGGTTTAGTTGAGATCTTTTTTCCCTTTCCTACTCGTAGGACAATAAGAAAGTTCGTGTGATATCGTAGGAAGAACTGAAACAAAATTCATCCCATCCCGGGCGCATTCTCCTTCCAAATTTCGCGTGAAGGGTCTAGCGTGCCGTCCTCCCAAGTGAAACGGGGAGGTAAAAAAAACGACACCACACCATGGTTGACCAATTTTCTCAAAAGTCAAAAGTGGACCCACATAGTTGACTTTTTCTAGATGAATTGCAGTTTTGTGGATTCCACATGATTCAAGCTCTCTTCTTCAAATGGATGATATGAATGGATTGCAATGTTGATTTGGAGACATGTCCTGATTAAAAGTCAACCCTCTAGTTGAATTAGGTCAAAACCCTAGTTTAGGCCTTAGGTGAACTTGAAAGTTGTTGATCTTGAATTGGGCCATCCTTGAGCTTTGATATTGATGGGAAAACCCTTTGAATCATAGGAGAATGTTGAACTTTCTTGTGGGCCTCAAAACCCTAATTTGTCCAGTCTCCTCTTGATCACTCTCGTGTCTTGGGACACAAGCAACAAACAACTGTTTTTTTGTATTTTTTAGGTTAGCAAACGATATATGCAGGATGATAATGATGATGATGATCCTATTATTTATAATAGGCTAGGATCTCTTAATCTCATATGCCACTCCCAAATCTTTCAACACTCCATTAAATGCCCTCCCGTATCTAATCAAATCCTCCTTCTCCACATGCATCTTGAGAGGTATGACCGTTAAAGGTTCACCTTTCTCAAAAGGCATCTGCTTCCTATTGGAAATAACCTCAGCAAAGGATCTGTTGTCAACCCAACCTTTATCTTACCTTCCTTGAACCTCAACACCTTTGAAGCTAACATTTGCTGCTCTATGGTATTCACCTATGTTGGTTTCCTTGAAAATAGATTTAATAGGTCTTTAAAATCTTGGCAAATTTGCAAACAATTTCCTACCTTCAAGAATGACGTTGTCTAACTTGATAGCCATGAGCTTCTCGTCCTCCACGTTGACATAGAGGGCGAAACCATATCTCTTTGTTCTCCTATCCCTTTTGGAAGGGATAACCACCTCAACAATCTCCCCTAGCTTCTTTAGCTCAAAGAGCAAATCCTTCGCTTTCCAGTTGTCACCAAACTCGGTGATAAAAAAGGATGTAACTTCCATGCCGACATCCCACTTCCTACCTCCAACCGCAACTTCCCAAGCCCCCGCATCCCTCTTGCCCATAAACTTCTTCATGACCTTCTTCCATCCATCAGCTGACTCATGAAAGCGTGCCATGGTTGCAAAAGGGAAAAACAAAAAGTTAAAAGTTAGAGAGAGGGCAGAGCTTCTCTCTCTAAAATTTTTTGATAGATGTCAATTAGTAATTAGTGTTAGCTTTTCATGACGTCTTTCGTTACCTCGTCTGGGTAATCGAAGTTAAACGCATTTCACAAGTGACATTACAAGCGTTATTTATAATTGTGTACTAAAAAGACATGAGAATCAAAATAAAACAATAACTATTTTATTGTTATTAAATTTTACAGATTTAATTGCGGATGTTACTCTCAATTTACAAACATGTATTTTCCTTTCAAATAAAATTATCTATTTAATTTATTTAATTAATAAAATTAAGAGAACTTTTGCATTTGATTGGGGAACAAAGAAGTGAATTGTTTGTTAGATAACTTAATGTATTTTTTATTTAAAGATGTTAGACGCTAGGCTTAAGGATCTAGAGGGGGTGAATAGATCTCTCAGAGTTTTTCGGAATTATTTCAAACTTAAGCGAAAGCGGTTCAGGATCGACTCGCGTCTAGTCCAAACCGCTATTGAAAAGGTTGTATATGTGTTAAAACCACAAGATAATTGGGATTAACAATGAACGGATATATTATAGGATCAATTCGTTGCTCTAATGAAAAACGATTAACTTCTGATTTGATAAACTTTGTTTGCAATGCTTTGATAATGGATGAAGCAAAAGCACAAACACTTGGTGATAATATCCAAATTGGTTGTGATTCAATATGTGGTGAATTGTGATGTTTACGAAGGTTCTTAATACAAATTTTAACACTTGAATCGTTGATCAACTTGCAATTATAACCAAGTACGAACAGAACGTAAATGAAAAGACAAAAGCGATAACAACACGATATTTGTTCAGGCAGTTCGTCGATCGTCCTCGCTACGACTACATCTGCCCCCAATTCCAAACGGGAATTGGGATGTCTTTCATTATTATTGAAAACAGTTTATACAAAGAAGATAACAAAGCGATAAACGATAAACCAATTATGTTGATCCTTTGAATCTTCTTCCCCCTTAATCTTGAGCCAGATCAAGGTCTTCCAAGAGCTTCACTTTGATTTCCTTGCTGCAGTGTATTGAATTCCTTGAACCCTTGTTCTTCAATCTTCACACTCAGCTGAATCTTTGATAAAGCCTCTTGATAAAAACCCCCAAAATTCACTAATCTTGGAGGACAAAATCCGCAGATTTTATTCACCAAAACCCCACAAATCTTCACCCACTAGGAATCTTCAATTCCGTTCCATGGACGTTATCGATCTTGAACGCAAACCCTCAACGCAAAAATGATTGTGTGTAGTTGTGTTGGAGTTGTGTCGATGATCGAAGATGAGAAGCCTTTGTGTATCTTTCAGTTGTTGGTGTTGATTATGCAATAATTGACATGAAAGAATATATAAAGGAGCAGGATCTGTGTATCAGCAAAACACACTAAGTTTGGCAGGTTTTGAGCAGATAGGTCGACCTACTTTGTTGGTTAGGTCGACCTAATAGAGTTGGATTTGGCCAAGTGGTAATTACTTCCAGTTGAGTCGACCTGTTGGTAGGTTAGGTCGACCTAAAGTCAGTTAAATTGCATTCTTGAGACTTTTCTTCAGTTTAGGTCGACCTAGGATGGAGGATGAGTCGACCTAACAGAGACATGTTGTTTTTGCTTCACTTTGAGTCGACCTGCTGAAGCTCTGGGTCGACCTAACAGAAGTATGCAATTTTTGCTTCAATTTGGGTCGACCTGATTGTGAACTAGGTCGACCTGTCAGATGCAAAGATGGTCAAAACTTCATTTTCTTTGAGTCATTAACTTGTGCTCTTGTATTTGGTTGCTTGTGATGTTTGCCATGAATCAAAAACTCATTTGTGAGTGTATGCTTGTTCTTACAAACTCCCCCTTTTTGATGATGGCAAACATTTGCTTGAATGACGAACGCTCCCCCGTATTCACAGCTCATATCTTGTATGTGTTAGCTCCCCCGTACTAAGCTCCCCCGTACTAAGCTCCCCCGTACTTTCAATTTATCTCCCCCTTTGACAACATCAAAAAGACAGAAAACAGAAAGAGAGAAGCAGACGGCAAATATAATATAGAGAGACAATATCATAATAGTGCAGATCAAATATAATATAGAAAGGCACAATATAATATCCAAGCATAATTAAGATTACAAAACAAAGCTTAATGTCAAGTACTTAAGGTAGACAATCAAGGAGAAAAACATAAGAGATATGAAATGAGATGCAATGTGATGTGATAGCTAATGATATGAAATGAATGGATGCAAAGGTTGCTAACGCCTGCCTCGTCTTCCTCTTCCTCTTTGGAACCCTTGAGGACGATCCTCTTCAACTTGTTCCATCAGTTCATAGACGGATGTATTGAGAATGTTGAATCGTTGGCTCAGACTGGCGTGTCGAGTGTTTGCTGTTTCTTCAAACTGATTTTGTCTTGCAATCATATTGGAAGCAAAGGTCTCAAAATCATTTTTGTGTGCTTGAGCCAAGAATTGAAGATTTTCATATTGGAGTTGTTGAGCATTGTAACGATCCTCTTGAAGGTGTTGCATATTCTGAAATTGAAGCTGTTGTGCTTCAAAGTTTTGTTGTTGGCGAAGCTGCATGTTCTCTAACATGGAAATGATGTTAGTTTGATCCGGCTGAGGCGGGGCTGTGTATCCCCAAGGGATTTCCTCTTCTTGTGATGGAACATATCGCCAATTTGGATCCGGATTATGTGAAACATCTTCCATAGGGTGATCATCATCATTTGCTATGTCTTGATCATTGCCTTCTTCTTCATTACCTGCAAGGGGGCCAAATACTGTAGGATCGTCATAGTTGTATATGATCTTTCCGATTCCCTTTTGAATGAGATAGTAGGTTTTCCTATTTGGATCCCAGTGGTATCCCATGAGGGTCAAGGTTGTTTAGGAGAAGTCTTGAGACTGTTGCATGTGAATGTAGGGCAAATTATAAAGCTTCATGCCGAAATGGTTCATGATTGTTTGAATGATTGAACCATGACATAGAGCAGTAGTTTTCTGATGTACTTCATGGAACTTGGCAGCTAGAAAGTGTAGCCAGTGTACACGCGTTCTGTTTTGCAGCAGATACATTAACACAACTTCATTGCGTTCAATTCTTGAGAATCCTCATGCTCTTGGTCGAATGACTCTTGAAATGATCCAAATGAGGAGCCTAGGATCTCTCTTTAAGTGACCAGTTGTGATTGTTTCATTTGGCTTGTCAAAGACGGAAGGGTCTTTGAGAATGGATTTCATGTAGGCCACATGATCATAGTTGCCCGGCATTTCACCGTCTTCCATACAGAATTCATCTCCTACAAGTGTGAGACCAAAAATGCTTATCCAAGCCCGTTTGTCAACAACATGCGACCTGGATCCCATCTTAAATCAGAAATTACAACCGTCCCCTTTTTGGAACCCTGCATAGAAAGCCCTAACGGTATTTTCACAGTACGGAGTGGCACATTGCACCAATGGATGAATATTTTGGTGTTCAATCAGATTTGCAACATCGCGAATATGCATACGTTTGACAACATGTGGGTTATAGATATATTGCCTAACAATTTTCCTTTTCATTTGCCACTTCTCAAAGTTTTCCCTACAATCAGGATGAACAAGAGCTATAGCACTTACCGGTTGAGAAGATGATCCAGATGCGATTTCCTTTCCCTTTCTTGATTTTGGTGCCATGGTTGGAGGAAATTTGTGTGAGAAAGAGGATGATTTGAGGAGTTTGCTGTAGGAGAATTAGGGTTGGTCGTACACAAGTGTTTGGGAATGAGGAGGGATGAGAATTGGATGCATAATGATGAATGGAGATGGGCTGGGTCGACCAACAGGCCCAATTTTGGAAATTTTGTATCAGTAGGTCGACCTAAAGGGAGGCTGGGTTGACCTAGCAGAAGGATCCTAAAAAAAATTCAGATTAGGTCGACTTAAAAGAGGGGTAGATCGACGTAACTGAGCATGATTTTGTTAATTGGGAACAAATTTTCTGTAGGTCGACGCAGAGACGAATTAGGTCGACCTAAATTGCCTCAAATGCTAGAAATGCAATGATATGCTTATGAATGTTGGTGATATGCTTATGAATGGTGATGATATGCTTATTCTACATGCTTGTATGTCCAAAACGTGATATGTTATGTAGAATGATGATCAACCTATGTGTGTAAATGAGATATGGAAAAGCATGTATAATGTCACTATAAGCATTTTAATTGATAGCATATTATAGTATCAATAAAATTTTTGGAAGTGAACAACAAACATGTTACCACTTTCTCAATTGTAGGTATCTTGTCATCATTTCGTAGAATGAAGTATAATCCTCTAGTCAATGTGGAATGATGCTTGATTTGATGATGAACTACCTTCATATTAAAAGAAATGTTAGCTTGAGCATAATCAATATATATAAAGTAAAGGAATAAAATTAAGAAAACAAACGCATTTAGCTCAAATTAGAGATATCTAATATCCCTAATTCCCTACGAATGTTGAAGAACTGCTCCGTTGCTAGAGGTTTGGTGAAGATGTCAGCTAGTTGCTTCTTGCTCTCTACATGTTCAAATATAACTTCTCCTTTCTCTACATGATCTCTTAGGAAGTGATGCCTTATTTCAATATGCTTGGTTCGTGAGTGTAAAACAGGATTCTTGCTCAAGTTTATGGCACTTGTGTTGTCGCACATCATAGGTATACGATCAAGCTTAATACCAAAGTCAATGAGGTGTTGCTTGAGCCATAATATCTGAGCACAGCAGCTTCCGGCAGCTACGTATTCTGCCTCGGCGGTAGATAATGCAACTGATACTTGTTTCTTGCTATGCCAGCTTATCAATGAATTTGAGAATAGATGACATGTCCCACTGGTGCTCTTTCTGTCGGATTTGTAGCCAGCAAAGTCTGAGTCGGAGAATCCCACCAAATAACATTCATTGCCTTTAGGATACCATAGGCCATATGTAGTAGTTCCACGTAGATATCGTAGAATTCTTTTGACAGCTTTTAAGTGTGATTCCTTTGGACAAGATTGGTATCTTGCACACATACATACACTAAACATGATGTCTGGTCTTGAGGCTGTGAGATACAATAGTGAACCTATCATACCTCGGTACAATTTCACATCAATCTCTTTACCTTTCTCATCTTTGTCTAGGTTATTATTTGTTGCCATAGGTGTGTCAATCTCCTTTGCCTAACTCATTCCAAATCTTTTAAGCAACTCTGTACAATACTTGGTTTGACTTACGAACGTTCCATGACTAAGTTGCTTGATTTGTAGGCCAAGGAATAAATTCATCTCTCCCATGAGACTCATCTCAAATTCACTCTGCATAAGCTTAGAAATTCTTTGACAAGTTTTGCATTAGTCGACCCAAATATAATATCATCTACATAAACTTGAACCAAGAGTATATCTTTATCTTTTCTTTTAATGAAGGGAGTAGTGTCAACTTTACCCCTAAAGTATCCTTGACTAAGTAGAAATTTGCTCAAAGGTTCGTACCAAGCCCTAGGGGCTTGTTTGAGACCGTATAAAGCACGTTTCAACTTCTAAACATGAGTTGGATACATGTAATTCTCAAAGTCAGGTGGCTGAGCGACATAGACCTCTTCATTTATATAGCCATTTAGAAAGGCACTTTTAACATCCATTTGAAATAGTTTAAAGTCTTTTGAACAAGCATAGGCAAGTAAGAGACGAATAGCTTCGAGACGTGCTACAGGAGCGTATGTCTCTTCATAATCAATACCTTCCTCTTGATTGTAACCTTGGGCAACTAATCTAGCTTTGTTTCTAGTAAAAACTACGTTTTCATCAAGTCTGTTACGAAAAACCCATCTAGTGTCGATTACTTGATGATCTCCCGGATTAGGGACTAGGTCCCAAACATCATTCTGTTTAAATTGGTTTAATTCTTCTTGCATGGCCATTAACCAATGCTCATCAAGTAATGCGTCCTTAGCGTTTTTCGGCTCAACTTGTGAAACGAAAGCAAAATGATGACAAAAGTTACTTATCTTGGAGCGTGTTGTAAAGCCCTTTGAGATGTCCCCTATTATGTTGTTAATTGGATGATCTTTTACGTTTGTCCAGGCCTTAGGAAGTTCTTCATTGTTTGAGATGCTTTCTTTTTCAGCATCATCATGAGACTCATCTTTCTCTTTCTCGACACTTTTCTTCACAACAATTTCACTCTCGTCTTCCTTATCTTTGGCAATGTCTTTAGTAGATGGACCTGCACTATCAAAAGATATACCTTTCTCGACATATTTTGTATAAGATTCATCAAAGGACACATGTACTGACTCTTCTACTATAAGTAACCTTTTGTTGTATATCCTATATGCTTTGCTAGATTGAGAGTAACCAAGAAAGATGCCTTCGTCAGCTTTAGCATCGAATTTCCCAAGATTATCCTTACCATTGTTCAACACAAAACACTTGCAACCGAATACGTGGAGATGTGACACGTTTGGTTTTCTACCTTTTAATAATTCATATGGCATTTTGTTTAGTATAGGACGTATTAGTTGTAGCAACCTGCCCTAAAATTGAAGGTTTAGAGTCGCCACCTATTCTGAAGGGCGAATAGGAAACCCTACGCAGTTTTAAAGATTCGGGGTAAGTTATTTTAACCAGGTTGAGGGAAGGTATTAGGTACCCTCAACCCTTTCCTAAAGGATAACATTGCAAAGATAAAGGTTTATGGCAAGGTTTATAAAGAAAGGTAACAGAAAGTAATAATAGGGCTAATTATATTGACTTGATTAGAATTTAGAGGAAGGGGACTCGCCTTGTTACCAAGTGCCTATGTACCTCCATAGAATGCTAATTATATTGACTTGATTAGAATTTAGAGGAAGGGGACTCGCCTTGTTACCAAGTGCCTATGGTAATGCGCGCACAGGATCCAGAGTTGGATAATTCAGAAAAAATAATATGTAAGGGCCAGGGATCAAACCCTGGACCCTAGGAACCCACACACGCGCCCCTCACCAACTGTGCTACACACTTATTGTGTTTAACCAACACGCTCATCTCATAATATTTGCACTTAACAATTCTAAATGGAAAGCGCGCGCAATTCAAACCTACCAATGGCGCGTTGCCACGCACCTTTCTTCTTCCCCAGAACCTGCAAATTTGTGAAGCAATAGCTACCATTTTGCTACGAATTATTTCGTAGCCTATGCACCTGAAAAATAGCGAATAGAACATACGTGCTTATAAACGTTTCGCGACCTGCCAGACACCTTCGTCTACCTCACACGAACCTAAACATGCCCGTGATTCATCCCAATTTAACCCCAAGAGGAAACCCCCAATTATGAAACCCTAGAACTCAAACGGCCTCTAATGGTGAAACACGATTAAAACACACAAACTCCAAACAATTAATTCAGCAATGATCAGAACAACAAGGCAAACCTAAATATGCAGTCAAGTTTCAATGTAAATGCATGAATCATTCAGATCGAATTTCAAAACAACCTACCTGAGTTAAATGGAGAGAGTTCTGGGGGTGTTGAAGTAGAGCAAGGATCCAGACACGTTCAGAATCCCTCGATGAAGCTTTTGCAATGCCTGAATCTCTTTGAAACTTCAAATTCCTTGAAACCGAATCTGAGTTCTTGAAACTTTTTTTCGTTCTTGCACTCTTGCCCCTGATTAGAATTTTCAACCCCCATCCTTATGCCTTGTGTTAGGTACTTATAGAGGGACGAAATTAGGTTAATCAAATAGCCCAAAACTCCCTTGAATCCAATCTTGCCACTTGAGAAAATTGATGTTATTTTTTGAATATAATCTTGCTATTTTTGGCCAAAATTTGATTCACTCTTTTCCAATCTTGCTAGCACGAAAATTATATTGCATTTGGTCATTAATATTGATTGGAATCAATCTATATGTACCTCTTTAACAAAATATTTGATTTTCCACTTAATTAAATCATTAAAAATGAAATAAAAATCATATTAAATCAAATAATAAGTTAAATTTCGTGGCATATGGTTATGGGCATGCTAGTGACTTGTGGATCAAGATTTAATCATAATACCATAGGCCCATTTGCAAAAATTTCCAGTTTGAACCTTCTTATTTCACATTTTGCCTCCAAAAATTGCTCAACTTTGATCAAGCATATCTCACTCAATTTATAAGCTATGAGGGAGTTCTAAGACTTTTTGGAAACCTCTAGATGTCCTCTATAAGCCCCTTTGGAACATATTTTTCATTTGGAGCTTTTATCTTGATCATATCTTCTTTGACAAAAAAACTACTTTTGAAGGATGCCTGAAAATGACCTGTAATCTTTTGCATCATTCCTCTCAAATGAAGCATTTCTGGCCTTGGCTTGTGAGAGACAAAGTTGTAGAGAATCCAATTTCCTTCAAAATAGGCTTTGAGTGGGGAATTTTTGATGTTCCATGTGAAAGTTATGCCCAGTCAAAGTTGGGTTGACTTTCTCCTAAAGAAACCCTAATTTGAACCTTTTTGCACTTGTTCATTTCTGAGTTTCTATTAATGGAATCATGATCAATCTTTGATCAAATGATGGATATACTTTAATTCACTTGATGTTGACCCAAAATTGAGAGCTTTAGATTGTGCTTTGACTGTGGTTGACTTTTAGGTCAAACCAGTTGACTATGGATCATCTGGACCATGGAGTGAGCAAAGCTTTGGAATTGAATCTTGAATTTTGTTATGTAAGCACCTTATAGCACAATGAACCATGGGGGGGCATCATTGGGGCCTCACTTATCCCATTACATTAGGAGAGTACCCAAACCCTAGTTTCAAAGGAACCTTGTGTGAGAGAACTCCTTAATGCAACCCTTGAGCATTGACTCATTATGAGTGAAGTGTGGGAGGAAAATTTTGGGGTATGACAGCTGCCCCTATTTAATTACCTTGGATCGAATGGCGTGAGAATACGTAGGTCTCACATTGTTCGGATCGAAGAGTTATTAAATAATGGAAGACCCCTAAATTTATCCCGTGCTTGGGTGTGAGAGAGAGGATCGTCCTGCTAAAGCCTGAGTCTTACATAGCGAGGAATTGTAGTTAGTTGTATGATCAGCTTGCTACCATTGGTAGCAAACTTTCGTAATTTGTGGACCCCACTTACTATAGTTCTAGTAAGTTTCCGTAGTTTGTCAACCCCCACTTACTATAGTTCTAGTAAGTTTACCTGCACTAATAGGATTACTTGTCATAGCTCTGACAAGCTCGCCTGCACCATTCGGATCATCGGTCCTGGTTCGGACAAATTTCACCTGCACCAATAGGATCCTTTGCGAGGGTTATCGCAAATTCACCTGCACCATTAGTGTCATACCCCAATTTTTGACCCTAAGATCCTATATCATTCATATCCCAATCACTAATCAAGAGCTTCACTTGGAAGTTTTGTTTATGGTGTTGCACTCACCTCATCAATAGGAGGGACTATCAAGCACCAATGATTGTTTATCTTGTATGCATATTATACTAACTTAAATACCAAAAACATTACTTTGTTTCTTTGTAGGCTTTTGTTTTGTAGGTACCAAGCCAAGACATGCAATAAACAAGGCATTTTTCAAATTTTTGACTGATGAAATCGATTTCCCTACTGGGTAAATCGATTTCCCTGCAGCAATCTTCAACAAAATCACATTCTGGACAGCATGAAATCGATTTCCCTCCTGGGTAAATCGATTACCCTAGTGTATTTTGCACCAAATTCTCTTCTGGAACAGAGTGAAATCGATTTCACTCCTGGGGAAATCGATTTCCTTAAGGCGAAATTCAAAAAAATATAAGGAAGGAAGCTTGACATCATTTTGGCACCTTTTTATTTGATCATTGTACCAATTTTCCACCTCATCAAAATAATTCTCTTCATTAAACCCACTTAAACCCCATTTTACCACTTTTAACCATTTAATTGCCACTTTAATCACCAATTAAACACAAGCTAATTACCAAATGCAAAAAGACCAAACTACCACTACTCTTGCTCTCATCCTATAAATAGAGCCCACTACTCTCTCATTTCTCAAGCTTGGAGAGCCAAAAAATTGCTTGCAAATTCATTTCTCACCCTTTCCAAAACCCTCACCCAAAGTTCATTTTCATAAGATTAGTGAGGTTCACATTGAATCTTGCTAATTTTGAACTAAGCCTCCTACATTTCACTCTTTTCTTTGTTTGATCATCTCCAAATTTGAAGGATCTACACACCTTGTGCTTGCTCTTGAAGCTACTCCAAAATCTTTGTTCAAGAAGTGGTAATTTGCTAGATCCATGATGTAGATCTTTATTGCTTGTGTTCAATGCATCTTTGATGCTATATTGATGATATTTGCTGGTTTTGTGATGGAAATTTCGTGCTCAAGTTGATGTGTGATCATAAGGTGTTTGTATATTTGTTCAAATCAAGTTTCATGCCTTTAAATGCTGTTTTTGCTGAAATTTACACTGAGGAAATCGATTTCCTTAAGGCTGAAATCGATTTCCTGCTGAACGTAACTTGTTATTTTTGAAAACTGCACTATGGAAATCGATTTCCCCCTGCATGAAATCGATTTCCAGCAGGCAGAATGTGGTTTTTTGCCTTTTTTGTGCTTGTTTTGGCTTCCTTCTTCCTACACTTCATTAATATCATTGGATCTAGGGTGTTGATAGGTTTGAAATGACCTAATCCACCAAAATGGATGAATGATATTAATGATAGTGTGAGTTGATTATCTTTTGTGTTTTCATTCTTATTTTCATCTTATTTTTCTTTTGATCGATGAAAGTCTTAATATCTTGAGAATTCTATGGATTCTTGATGAAGACTAGATCAATTTGTTTTCATTCTTATCTTTTCATCTTATTTCCTTTTGATCGATGAAAGTCTTAATATCTTGAGAATTCTATGGATTCTTGGTAAAGACTAGATCAATTTGTTTTCATTCTTATCTTTTTTTCATCTTATTTTCTCTTGATCGATGAAAGTCTTGACATCTTGAGAATTCTATGGATTCTTGATAAAGGTTAGATCATTTCTTCTTCTCCTTCTTATTTCTTTTGATTGATGATCTTGATACATGGAGAGTTCTCCTACATTTGTCCCGACTCGATAAAAGATCAAATATGGAAGAGAATTGTATGCAGTTGATTTATGACTTATCGAAATTTATCGTGTAGTCGCTATGATTTTATCAAGCTTCTAATAAGTTTCCATTGACCTTAAATCCGAGTACATCATTCACTCACCATCGATCTTCATTACTAACTTTGATAACATACTTGACAAGTTTCAAGATGGTTATCTTTAACATCTAACCACTAACTTTAATTTCCGCCATTTATTATACCGCTCTTTATATTTCTCGCTTTATCGCTTTATTTTATCATTTCATCATATTACATTCCGCCATTTTCTCTTTGTCCATTTGGACGTTTATAATTCCGCTATTTTCTCTTTGTCCACTTGGACATATGTTTATGCTTCCGCTATTTTCCTTTTGTCCACTCGGACCATACTTTACTTTTATGCTAAAACACCAATAAACAACCAAAATCTAAAAAACACATAAGGCTCTCTTTGGACTATTGGTTACTATCCCTAGCATTTTGGAGATTCGGACTTATGGACCTAGTGCCTCTGGACTCTTATTCTGTTATTACTCTGCTGTTATTCTGTCTGTCTGGCATTGGATTGTTGTCTGTTTGTATGTGCAGGTATGTCCTTGAAAGCCCTTGATGGTTAATTCCAAGGCATTGAGATAAGGATTTTACCCGAAAACAGCCGTTACTCTGCCCGATTTTCGTCAGAATCTTAATGTGCTTAATGAAAAGTGGTGCTAAGATAATAAGTTCATCTGGATCCCCAAGTGTTAATGTGTTGGTATTGATAATTCCAAAGGATGGGAAATCTACCTTGACTCTTAATGTCAAGTGTTGGCTTCTTATTTCGGTTAGACCGTTCTTTTCCTTAGCTTTTATTTTACGCAATAGGATAGCCTCTTCATCTCCTCCCCATCTTAAATTTTCAAAATCTTCTCCCTTTTTCAAAAACCTTCTTATGTTTGCAATCATTTTCGAAACCTCTTTCTTTAAAAAAATCTTTTGCCCTTAGTGGCCTTTTTCTTCAAAGTTTAGACACCGTTAATTGTCGAAACGGGTGGTTATACCCCACGATTTTGAAATTGATTGATATAATGAGATCTTTTCCGCGTGAGAGAGCTAGTGGCATACTCGTCGATTTTATCCGAGTTGGAGCCCTTCTTTCATTAGCGATGTAAAGAACTCGTTTGTTCTCATGCTCAAGATCAATGGCTGAGTATTTCTCTCCGACGATGATAAAGTGTTTATTCGTTTTTTAAAAATGTTTTCCCAAAAAAGCGGAACTACATTAGCTCTGACTTCTCCATTGCACCGAGGAGGTATGTAGGCACAAAGCTTAACGCTTTGCCGAGCTTATTTTAAAAATAAAACAAACCCTTTTTTTAGCACACACACAACACAGATTTTCAAAAAGGTTCCCGTGGAGTACCACGGATATGAGGGGTGCTTTAAACCTTCCCCTCATATAATCAACACCCGTACCTGAGATCTCTTTCTTGTTTTAAAAACAAAACTTTGGGTTTTACGTTCTTTTCCCTTTTCCTTTGGAAAAATAAAGCGCGGTGGCGATTTCAAACGGAATATTGATTCGAGTCAATCTCATGGCTTCGATATCAGATTTTCCCCACTACAGAAAAATGGCGACTTCACTGGGGATCCAGTTTTAAGTGTGTTAAGCCTAATTTTGTTTGTCTGTGTGTTTTTATCTGTATATATTGTTGTGTGCTTTGTTTGTTTATTTTCTTTTTTTTCTTTTTGGTGCTCGATGGTTCCTCTGTGATGAGATAAAGTCCTAACCCGGACTTTGGTGAGTAACTTGAGATAGGAGGTGGTAAGACCAATAGTCGCATGTCAGGAGCAATCCTTACCATGAGCTTCATATGGTGGAACCCCAATCAGTGGAGGTCTCATGGAAGGTAGTAGAGGTTGTTACGAACCATCGTGATAACGCTATTACTTTCAATAGTGAGTGTCCGTAGAAGCTGAATGGCCTAGAACCTTTTTAACCAATCTAAGCCTTTTTAGGATGTAGTGCAGAAACAAGATCAAGTACCAATTTAAGCTTGTTGTCATGCGATACTACGCTCAGACGAGGTCTTTTTAGGCATATTATTGGCGCCCATGAGCAATTGTGCGTGCCGGTAATATCCGATAAAAGATTGAAAACTCTGGGAACCTTTGTAGAACCCGATTGGCAGGTACAAAATTCCCTAGAACACACCTTGGGGGATGGGTAGACCCATGGCTCCATGCTCGTGACGTCGAACCTAAGAACCTGGACTGTGTGATTTTGTGTGATTTGATGTGATCTTGTGTGCTCTTGATTGTGGTTGATGCATAAACCATGCATCCATGCATTCATAAAAATGACATTCACAAATGGTTTTCAAGGAACTTAGAGACATTTTTTGTAAACATCACAGGTACCATGGATCAAAAGAGAGGCATCAAGAAGTACACTTTCCGGAATTCAAGTGCAAAGGAATTGAAAGAGCTAGCAACTTTGGTTCCTAATCTTGACAACTTCAAAAACCGTTATGGGAAATTGATCTCTATCTTGAAGACCAAAGTGGAAAAAGGGATTCTTGAGACTCTTGTGCAGTTTTATGACCCGGTTTATCATTGTTTTACCTTTCCCGATTATCAGCTTATGCCCACTTTGGAGGAGTATTCTTATTGGATTGGTTTGCCAGTTACGAATGATATACCGTTTAGTGGTCTGGAGAAAGAGCCTCAGGTTGATGAGATAGCAGAGCTTCTTCATTTGAAAATATCAGATGTGAAAGCAAACATGACTAAAAAAGGAGGAATTTGGGGGTTGACTTCCAAGTTCTTGATTGGAAAGGCTTCTATGTTGGCTAGTAAAGGAAGTATGATTGCTTTTGAGACATTTTTGGCCTTGCTCATCTATGGTTTGATACTATTTCCCAACATTGACAACTTTGTCGATGTTAATGCTATTCGGATTTTCATGATTGGGAATCCTGTGCCTACTTTGCTTGGGGATACTTATCATTCCATTCACCATAGGAATGATAAGAAAGGTGGACTTATCAACTGTTGCACTCCTTTGCTCTATAAGTGGTTTATTTCACACTTACCTCAAGCTAAGAGTTTCTTGAACAATCCTGATGGTCTCTCATGGTCTCAGAAGATCATGCCTCTTACTAATGGGAATATCCATTGGTACAATCCTGCTTATGACATTGGTGAGATTATTGATAGTTGTGGAGAATTCCCTAATGTACCTCTTCTTGGTATACAAGGAGGAATTACCTACAACCCCATTCTTGCAAGGCGTCAATTTTGCTACCCCATGAAGGAGAGACCCGCTAATATTCTTGTGTCAGGAATCTTTTATCTTAATCAAGATGGAAATTCGGATATGAGAAATCGGTTTGTGCGTGCTTGGCACCATGTTGATAGGAAGAGACATTTGGGAACGAAACAATGTGTTGCTCTCAAAGACTACACTGATTGGGTTCAAGCTATAGCTCATACTTTTCAGATGCCTTATTTACTCGAGGAGCCTTCTCTACTCGTTACTCCACCATTGTCTTCCACTACTCCTGTTGAAAGTAGTGAAGAACATCTAGAGCTCGTGGCTAAGTTGAGAGCGGAAAGAGATGCTTTGGAGTTTGAGAACAAAGAGTTGAAGATACACTTGAAAGAAAAAGATGAAATGCTTGATATCCAAGATGGTTGGTTGATGGAAAAGGATGATCAAATCCGTCATCAAGAAGAGTTGCTTCAACAACATGGTGAAAAGCGAAAGAGACAACAAGAAGATTCAGTGGCATGGAAAGAGGTTGCTGATAAGCTGATAGTCGAGAATGCTCATTTGAAGGCCTTTTATGAAGATGAATTGGAGAAGCTCCGTAGGAAGCTGCAGAGAGGAGATGGATCTTCGTCAGAAGTGTTCCCTTCTAGTTTTTAGCTTTTCCTTGGTTTTGTAATTTTGGATCTTTGAATCCTTTTGTATGCTTTTCCATTACTAATGAAAGAATATTGTTATGTTTATGATGTTTTTTGCTAATGTTTACAATTAATGTCTTAAAAGTTCCTTGAAAACCAATAAAAATAAAAATCATTTGCATTGCATTTCATGCATCATTCTGCATTTTGGTCTTGCTTCCGAGAGTATTCCCGAGGTCTCATTCAGTGTTCTTCATACAGAATCAAGCTGTCTCACCGGTATAACACTCGAGCTAACTGCAAGAAGAAGATGGAAGGTCTTGAACAAGAGAATCGTGAGCTACGTGAAGAGGTTGTTACTTTGAGATCTGGTGTGGATCGTCTCACTGCTCTGGTTGAGACATTGATGGCTGCTCAGAATCAGAATCAGAATCAGGTTCCTCCTCCCAATGCCCAAGCTCAGGGTCAGACCACTGTGATTTCTGAAATTGCTGCTACAACTATTCCTGCTATTCCTGTTGGTGCTACTCAGCAACGTATGCCTAATGGATATCCCTGGGGCATGCCTGAAGGTTATTTGTCTGTTCCTGAGATGACTCGTCCGTTGACTCCTGTTATGGTCAACACATCTCCCATTGTTCATACTGGTCCTTTTGTCCCAGAGCCCATTTATGATGCTGCTCCAAGTGAAATTCATGACAGAATGGATGGTTTCCAAGATCAGTTTGAAGAATTGCAGAAAGAGATGAAAGCCTTGCGTGGGAAAGAACTGTTTGGAAAGAATGTGCATGATCTTTGCCTTGTTCCCAATGTGAAAGTACCTGCTAAGTTCAAACTGCCTGAATTTGAGAAGTATAAGGGAAATTCCTGTCCTCGGGCACACCTGGTGATGTATGTGAGAAAGATGTCTACTCACACTGATGACCAACGTCTGTTGATTCACTATTTCCAAGACAGTTTGACTGGAGCTGCTTCTAAGTGGTATATGGGCCTTGATAGCACCCATATTCGCACTTTCAATGACTTAGCTGAGGCGTTCGTGAAACAATACAAGTATAATGTGGACATGGCTCCTGATAGGGATCAATTGCGAGCTATGATGCAGAAAGAGAAAGAATCCTTCAAGGAGTATGCTCAGAGATGGCGTGAGGTTGCCGCCCAAGTGATTCCTCCGATGGAAGAAAAAGAGATGACTAAGATTTTTCTGAAGACTCTTGGTCCGTTTTACTATGAAAAGATGATTGCAAGTGCTCCTGTAGACTTCACCGAAATGGTGGGTATGGGTGTCAGATTGGAAGAAGCTGTGCGAGAAGGTCGTTTGGTTCGAAATGACAATTCATCTGGTGGTGCGAAGAAGTATGGTTCCTCACTCCAGAAGAAGAAAGAATCAGATGCTAATGCTGTTTCTCATGGGAGGAATAGTCGATTCAGAAATCAATCTCAACAAGTGGCGTCAGTAACTCCTGTCGTGAATTCAGTGCCTGTAGCTCCTATTAATCAACAACCAGCAAGGCGAAATCCGTATCCTCGGGTTAATATTGATCCTATCCCTATGACGTACACTGAACTGTATCCTGCTCTAATTCATAAGAAGTTGGTTCAACCAAGGTCACCACCTCCTGTGCCAGAGAAACTCCCTTGGTGGTATAAGGCTGATGCCACTTGTGCTTATCATCAGAATGCTTCTGGGCATGATTTGGAAAACTGTTGGGCCCTGAAGAATGAAGTCCAGAGATTGGTTCGTTCTGGTATGCTTTCTTTCCGTGATATTGGTCCAAATGTGCAGAACAATCCATTGCCAACTCATGAAGCGTCTGCTGTGAATATGGTATCTGGTTGCCCTGGGAAGTATAAGATTTATCGTGTGGAACACATCAGAGGATCGTTGGTAGAGATGCATGCCACTCTGTGTGAGTACAGTCATTATGAGCATAATCATGCGGCTTGTAGGATTTGTTCAGTCAATCCTCGAGGATGTTACATTGTGAGAAGAGATTTACAAGAGATGATAGATCAAAGGCTCATTGAGATTCTGAGGGACAGAGATGAAGATGATGTCAATGTGATTGAACCATGCTTTGAAATCCCGGAATGTGTAGAGATTGGTTATTATTGCAAAGCTGCTGTGGAACCTCTTGTGATATGTTTGCCTGGATCTGTACCTTATAATTCTGATAAAGCCGTACCTTACAGATACAATGCCACCATGTTGGAAGCTGGAAAAGAAGTCGAGATTAAGCCTCTGTCTTCTGTTGGGAATATAGCAGATGTTAGTAGAGTGACTAGAAGCGGACGAGTTTTTACTCAGCCCCAAACAGTTGTGGATGTCTAGAGGAATCCAACTCAAGTGCCTGTGAACAATAATGATGCGACAAAAATGAATGCTGAGTCGTCTTCAGGAAAGGAGATGGATGAGATTTTGAAGCTTATCAGGATGAGTGATTATAAGATCGTGGATCAGTTGCATCGCACTCCGTACAAGATCTCTATAATGGAGCTGCTGACGAGTTCTCCTGCTCATAGGGATTCTTTGATGAAAATACTCGATCAAGCCTTTGTGGATCATGATGTGACGTTGGATCAGTTTAATGGGGTTGTGAGTAATATCACTGCATGTAATAATCTGAGCTTTAGTGATGAAGATTTGCCTGAGGAAGGGAGAAATCATAATTTGGCTTTGCACATCTCTGTCAGTTGCAAAGGGGACTCAATGTCCAATGTGTTGATTGATACTGGATCATCTCTGAATGTCATTCCAAAATCCACTCTTGCTAAGCTGTCTTATGGTGGCACACCAATGAGATTTAGCAATGTGGTCGTTAAGGCTTTTGACGGATCGAAGAAATCAGTAGTCGGAGAGGTTGATTTGCCTATTGGTATTGGACCATTTGTCTTCAAGATTACTTTTCAAGTGATGGACATTTTCCCTGCATACAGTTGCTTATTGGGACGCCAATGGATCCATGAGGCTGGGGCAGTTACGTCAACTCTTCACCAAAAGTTGAAATTTGTGAAAGATGGAAAGATGGTTGTTGTGAATGGAGAACAAGCTTTGCTGATTAGTCATCTCTCTTCGTTCCGTACCATAGAAGCTGATGAGGTAGTCATTGGAACTACATTCCAAGCCCTGTCTATTAATGATGAAATCAAAAAGGATGAAGCTTCCATTGCCTCCTTCAAAGACGCTCAGCTGGTGGTTCAGAATGGACATTCAGGAGTCTGGGGACAAATTGTGAGTCTACAAGAGAACAAGAATAGAGCTGGTCTGGGATTTTCTGCCTCAGACAAGTCTGTGATGAAGTCTGAATCTGCTTTTCGTCCCTATCAAGAAATGTTTCATAGTGCTGGGTTTCTACATCCGACTCTTCCAGAGGTGGACGCTATTGTTGAAGATGAATCAGAGCCAGAAGTGCCAAACTTTGTGACCCATGGAAAGATGATTAAGAACTGGATCACCATTGACATTCCTGAGTGTACTCATGTCTCAAAGTAATTTGCTTTTATGTTTTTCAAAATCCTTTCATTCTTCCCAAGATGAAAGTGAAGTTGTTGGGGCTGTTTTCTGTTTGTTTTAAACATTAAAATCATCAATAAAAGTCATTTTGTTTCTGCATATACATGCTTTTTATCTTTTTGCTTTTTTCTGGAAAGTGGTAACACAAAAAACCTTAAAAAATGTTTTCATTTTTTCCATAATCTGCACGATTACATGTTTGCATATATCTTTCCTTTTCCTGAAATAATAATCATTTGTGCAAATTAATCAATAAAACCGTTGAAAGTAATGACCCTGCGCCCTCTCCTAACTTCGAGTGTCTTGTGTATGAGGCGGAAGAAAAGAGTGATGAATGTATTCCTGATGAGATTTCCCGACTGCTTGAGCACGAGGAAGACACCATTCAGCCGTATAAAGAGCCATTAGAAGTCATCAACTTGGGTTCTGAAGAAGATAAAAAAGAAGTCAAGATTGGGGCACTGCTTGGTAAAGATGTTAAGAAGAGGATGGTAGAGCTTCTTAAAGAGTATGTTGACATTTTTGCGTGGTCCTACCAAGATATGCCTGGGTTGGACACAGATATTGTGGAGCACCGTTTGCCGTTGAAACCAGAATGTCCTCCTGTCAAGCAAAAGTTAAGAAGGAGTCATCCTGATATGGCAGAAAAGATTAAGAATGAGGTCTTGAAGCAGATTGACGCAGGTTTCCTTGTCACTTCTGTATATCCTCAATGGATTGCCAATATTGTGCCTATTCCGAAGAAAGACGAAAAAGTTCGCATGTGTGTGGATTATAGAGATTTGAACAAAGCCAGTCCGAAAGATGATTTTCCTCTACCTCACATTGATATGTTGGTAGATAGCACGGCCAAGTTTGAGGTTTTCTCCTTTATGGATGGTTTTTCAGGATACAACCAGATTAAGATGGCACCTGAAGACATGGAGAAGACAACCTTTATCACACCCTGGGGGACATTCTGTTACAAAGTGATGCCATTTGGGTTAAAGAATGCTGGTGCGACATATCAGAGGGCCATGACTACTCTTTTCCATGATATGATGCACAAAGAAATTGAGGTTTATGTGGATGAAATGATTGCCAAGTCCCAGTCAGAGGAAGGGCACATGGAGGATCTTTTAAAGTTGTTTCAGCGTTTGAGAAAGTATCGTCTCCGCTTAAATCCAAACAAATGCACTTTTGGTGTCCGTTTCGGAAAATTATTGGGTTTCGTTGTCAGTCAGGGAGGAATTGAAGTGGATCCTGATAAAGTTAAAGCAATTCAGGAAATGCCAGCACCTAAGACTGAGAAACAAGTGAGAGGTTTCCTCGGACGTTTGAATTATATCTCCAGGTTCATTTCCAATATGACTGCTACCTGTGAGCCAATCTTCAAGTTGTTAAAGAAAAATCAGGGATGTGTGTGGAATGAAGATTGTCAGAAAGCTTTTGACAACATCAAAGAATATCTGCTTGAACCTCCCATTTTGCTCCCTCCGGCTGAGGGAAGGCCTTTGATTATGTACCTCACAGTACTTGAAAATTCAATGGGATGTGTGTTGGGTCAGTATGACGAGTCTGGTCGAAAAGAGTATGCAATATACTACCTTAGCAAAAAGTTTACCGAGTGCGAAACAAGATACTCGCTGCTTGAGAAAACTTGCTGTGCTTTGGTGTGGGCTGCTCGCCGACTGAGACAGCATATGTTGAACCACACCACCCTATTGATTTCCAAAATGGATCCAATTAAGTATGTATTTGAGAAACCTGCATTAACCGGAAGGATTGCTCGCTGGCAAATGTTATTATCAGAATATGATATTGAATATCGAGCTCAAAAAGCTGTGAAAGGAAGTGTGTTGGCAGAGTACCTCGCTCACCAACCAATTGATGATCGTCAATCTATCAGAATAGACTTCCCAGATGAAGATATAATGTATTTGAGATCTCAAGATTGGGATGAACCATTGCCAGAAGAAGGGCCAGATCCTGAATCCAAGTGGGGTTTAATTTTTGATGGAGCTTCTAATATTCATGGCCATGGAATTGGCGCCATTATCATCACTCCGCATGGATCACATGTACCTTTCACTGCAAGGATATGTTTTGACTGTACAAACAATATTGCTGAGTATGAAGCTTGCATCATGGGACTTGAAGAAGCCATTAATCTGAGAATTAAGATTCTTGATGTTTATGGAGATTCTGCGCTTGTGATTAATCAGATTAAAGGAGAATGGGAAACTCGTCATCCTGGTTTAATTCCTTATAAAGATTACGCCATAAGACTATTGACATTCTTCAACAAAGTTGAATTCCACCACATCCCTCGAGATGAGAATCATATGGCTGATGCTTTAGCCACATTGTCTACCATGTACAAAGTGAATTTCCATAATGAGGAACCTCAGATAACAATCAGGCGTCTTGATAGACCTGCTCATGTATTTGCAGTTGAGGAAGCAACAGATGAAAAGCCTTGGTATTTCGATATTAAGCACTTCCTTCAGACCCAAGAGTACCCACTTGGGGCATCAAATAAAGATAAGAAAACTTTGAGGAGATTGGCTGGCAGTTTCTTCATCAATGCTGATGTTTTGTATAAAAGGAATTATGACATGGTTTTGCTCAGATGCGTGGATAGACACGAAGCAGACATGTTGATGCATGAAATCCATGAAGGTTCTTTTGGTACCCATTCCAATGGACATTCGATGGCTAAAAAGATGCTTAGAGCAGGTTACTATTGGCTGACAATGGAATCTGATTGCTACAAATTTGTAAAGAAGTGCCACAAGTGCCAGGTGTATGCTGACAAGATTCATGTGCCTCCGACACTTCTCAATGTTATTTCTTCCCCATGGCCTTTCTCTATGTGGGGTATTGATATGATGTGCATGATTGAACCCAAGGCTTCGAACGGACATCGATTCATCCTGGTAGCAATCGATTACTTTACCAAGTGGGTAGAAGCTGCTTCATATGCTAATGTGACAAAGCAAGTTGTGGTTAGATTTATCAAGAACAACATCATTTGCAGATATGGTGTACCGAGCAAGATCATCACTGATAATGGCTCGAACCTGAATAACAGCATGATGAGAGAACTGTGTGAAAGCTTCAAGATTGAACATCACAACTTTTCGCCTTATAGGCCAAAGATGAATGGAGCTGTTGAAGCAGCAAATAAGAATATTAAGAAGATTGTGCAAAAAATGGTTGTTACGTACAAGGACTGGCATGAGATGCTCCCATTTGCTTTGCATGGGTACCGTACATCTGTTCGTACTTCAACAGGGGCAACTCCCTTTTCTTTGGTTTACGGTATGGAAGCAGTGCTCCCCATTGAGGTTGAGATTCCATCACTGAGAGTTTTAATGGAAACCAAGTTATCTGAGGCTGAGTGGTGTCAAAGCAGGTTTGATCAATTGAATTTGATAGAAGAAAAGAGGATGACGGCTTTATGCCATGGTCAGTTGTACCAGAAAAGAATGAAGAAAGCGTTCGATAAGAAGGTTCGACCTCGTGTATTCAGAGAAGGCGACCTCGTGCTCAAAAGAATCTTGTCTTTTACATCTGATTCAAGGGGCAAATGGACTCCTAATTTTGAAGGACCATATGTTGTTAAGAAAGCCTTCTCTGGCGGTGCATTAATTCTTACAACTATGGATGGAGAGGAGCTCCCCCGTCCCGTGAATGCTGATGTAGTCAAGAAATACTTTGCCTAAAAATAATAAAAGAACAGCTCGCTAAGTTGAAAACCCGAAAGGGCGGCTTAGGCAAAAAAGAGCGTCTCGGTGGATTGAAAACCCGAAAGGGCGGTCCAGGCAAAAAATTAGAGACATAAACAGAATAAAATACCCGGTGGACTAAAAACCCGAAAGGGCGGTCCAGGCAAAAGTTAGGGATTCATGGCAAGTAACTACATCAGACAAGACTTGATCATCAGCAGTCATCTGTTTATCATGAAGAAGTTCAACACATTTCAACGGAAGCCTTTGCTCAGGAATTCCAAGTTGAGAGAGAGGATGGGGTCATTACATTTCAATGTACCTTTTCCACAAAATTACCACTTTCCAAATTTTGTAATAATCCATGGGGTCTTGCCTTTTGCAGGCTACCATTCTATTAAAAAAGTTTGAGCCTTTACCCTTTATTGGCAATCTCATTTCTTCCATATCTCTCAAAATGTCATTTATTGTTGATAGTAATTTTTGAAACAAAAAGAAAATTGATTTCAACAAAATCCTTTTGAAAATTATAAAAGAAGTTTTACTTTGATTCATGAGTGCATTACAAGGAATGGATATGTTGATGTATTGATAATGCAAAAGAGGAAGAATGTGTTCCACTCAATGCACCTTTGGCCTGGTTCAAATATGGTGTAGAACTCAACTACTGTGTTCTCTTAGCTCTGATATTCCCTAATGTTGGGCAGCATTTATTCTAAAGCCATCAAAAGATTGTTATAGCAGTTTTTGCTCTGATGTTCAGCTTGAGACATGCTTGATTATGTTATCTTTCGAACTCCGTCGCTTGAGTTAATTCTTGTGCTAAGTTTTGGTAGCATATGCATCATTAACATACATCAAAAACAGTCATACATTTCACATTTGCTATCATGAAGTTTACTGTCAAACAGATTGCTCTTTCATTTAGAGTGTCTTAAGCAGAAAAAGCTCACTTTCCTTGAAAATCCCCACTGAATTTGTTTCTCTGTGGATAATATGTTTCAGTTGTTCTGTTCAGATGTCTGCGAACAGAAGACTAGTGAGTTTCTCCCTCACTTGGTCCAGTCTTTTTGACAGCTTCTTTCCATTTTAGTCATGGATTGAATTTTTGTCGCTGGATGATGAATATTGAGACTAGGCATTTATGTATGCATCCTCAAATCATTGAAAAAGTATTATTGATTGCTCTTCACCATCATTGGTACAAAGGGGCAGCTCTTCATGCCTTCAGTGGAACGCTGGTATGTGTTACCGTCAGTGGTACGGCGGTACATCTCTTTCATCGTCAGTGGTACGTCGATGATTTATCCCTTTTATATCATCAGTGGTACGGTGGTATATCTCTTTCATGCCTTCAGTGGAACGTTGGTATGTGTTATCGTCAGTGGTACGGCGGTACATCTCTTTCGTCGTCAGTGGTACGTCGATGATTTATCCCTTTTATATCATCAGTGGTACGGTGGTATATCTCTTTCATGCCTTCAGTGGAACGTTGGTATGTGTTATCGTCAATGGTACGGCGGTACATCTCTTTCATCGTCAGTGGTACGTCGATGATTTATCCCTTTTATATCATCTGTGGTACGGTGGTATATCTCTTTCATGCCTTCAGTGGAACGTTGGTATGTGTTATCGTCAGTGGTACGGCGGTACATCTCTTTCATCGTCAGTGGTACGTCGATGATTTATCCCTTTTATATCATCAGTGGTACGGTGGTATATCTCTTTCATGCCTTCAGTGGAACGTTGGTATGTGTTATCGTCAGTGGTACGGCGGTACATCTCTTTCATCGTCAGTGGTACGTCGATGATTTATCCCTTTTATATCATCAGTGGTACGGTGGTATATCTCTTTCATGCCTTCTGTGGAACGTTGGTATGTGTTATCGTCAATGGTACGGCGGTACATCTCTTTCATCGTCAGTGGTACGTCGATGATTTATCCCTTTTATATCAGTGGTGTGTTATCGTCAATGGTACGGCGGTACATCTCTTTCATCGTCAGTGGTACGTCGATGATTTATCCCTTTTATATCATCAGTGGTACGGTGGTATATCTCTTTCATGCCTTCAGTGGAACGTTGGTATGTGTTATCGTCAGTGGTACGGCGGTACATCTCTTTCATCGTCAGTGGTACGTCGATGAATCATCTCTTATTATATCTTCAGTGGTACGGTGGTATATCTCTTTCATGCCTTCAGTGGAACGTTCATATGTGTTATCGTCAGTGGTACGGCGATACATCTCTTTCATCGTCAGTGGTACGTCGATGAATCATCTCTTATTATATCATCAGTGGTACTGTGGTATATCTCTTTCATGCCTTCAGTGGAACGTTGGTATGTGTTATCGTCAGTGGTACGACGGTACATCTCTTTCATCGTCAGTGGTACATCGATGAATTATCTCTTTTCATATAATCAGTGGTACGATGGTGTGATTTCTGATAACGGAAGATTGTCATTCTGATTCAGGATGCATACTTTCTCATCCCTAGTGAAAGAGGATGTTCCCCTTTTTCTCATCCCCAGTGAAAGAGGATTTTATAACCTCTCTGACGCGAAGTGTTTTCCCCAGAGAAATTTCTTTCCTTACCAAAGTTTCATCTCTCCAACAAAGTCTTGCCTTCCCCAGCGAAGATTTGCCAGCAAGACATTTATTTTCCCCAGTGGAGTACCTTTTACTCCCCAGTGTTGTCATGCTTCATTATCATCATATGCATTCATTAAACATTGCATTGCATCTTAGGATCAAAAATTGTGTCTTATATATTTAAGTCTCTTCGATTTTGTCAAAACGAAGATTTCCAATCATCGTATCTCCAAATCGAAGAAACTTAAATAGGGGCATCTGTCATACCCCAATTTTTGACCCTAAGATCCTATATCATTCATATCCCAATCACTAATCAAGAGCTTCACTTGGAAGTTTTGTTTATGGTGTTGCACTCACCTCATCAATAGGAGGGACCATCAAGCACCAATGATTGTTTATCTTGTATGCATATTATACTAACCCAAATACCAAAAACATTGCTTTGTTTCTTTGTAGGCTTTTGTTTTGTAGGTACCAAGCCAAGACATGCAATAAACAAGGCATTTTTCAAATTTTTGACTGATGAAATCGATTTCCCTACTGGGTAAATCGATTTCCCTGCAGCAATCTTCAACAAAATCACATTTTGGATAGCATGAAATCGATTTCCCTCCTGGGTAAATCGATTTCCCTAGTGTATTTTGCGCCAAATTCTCTTCTGGAACAGAGTGAAATCGATTTCACTCCTGGGGAAATCGATTTCCTTAAGGAGAAATTCAAAAAAATATAAGGAAGGAAGCTTGACATCATTTTGGCACCTTTTTATTTGATCATTGTACCAATTTTCAACCTCATCAAAATAAGTCTCTTCATTAAACCCACTTAAACCCCATTTTACCACTTTTTACCATTTAATTGCCACTCTAATCACCAATTAAACACAAGCTAAATACCAAATGCAAAAAGACCAAACTACCACTACTCTTGCTCTCATCCTATAAATAGAGCCCACTACTCTCTCATTTCTCAAGCTTGGAGAGCCAAAAAATTGCATGCAAATTCATTTCTCACCCTTTCCAAAACCCTCACCCAAAGTTCATTTTCATAAGATTAGTGAGGTTCAAATTGAATCTTGCTAATTTTGAACTAAGCCTCCTACATTTCACTCTTTTCTTTGTTTGATCATCTCCAAATTTGAAGGATCTACACACCTTGTGCTTGCTCTTGAAGCTACTCCAAAATCTTTGTTCAAGAAGTGGTAATTTGCTAGATCCATGATGTAGATCTTTATTGCTTGTGTTCAATGCATCTTTGATGCTATATTGATGATATTTGCTGGTTTTGTGATGGAAATTTCGTGCTCAAGTTGATGTGTGATCATAAGGTGTTTGTATATTTGTTCAAATCAAGTTTCATGCCTTTAAATGCTGTTTTTGCTGAAATTTACACTGAGGAAATCGATTTCCTTAAGGCTGAAATCGATTTCCTGCTAAACGTAACTTGTTTTTTTTGAAAACTGCACTATGGAAATCGATTTCCCCCTGCATGAAATCGATTTCCAGCAGGCAGAATGTGGTTTTTTGCCTTTTTTGTGCTTGTTTTGGCTTCCTTCTTCCTACACTTCATTAATATCATTGGATCTAGGGTGTTGATAGGTTTGAAATGACCTAATCCACCAAAATGGATGAATGATATTAATGATAGTGTGAGTTGATTATCTTTTGTGTTTTTATTCTTATTTTCATCTTATTTTTCTTTTGATCGATGAAAGTCTTAATATCTTGAGAATTCTATGGATTCTTGATGAAGACTAGATCAATTTGTTTTCATTCTTATCTTTTCATCTTATTTCCTTTTGATCGATGAAAGTCTTAATATCTTGAGAATTCTATGGATTCTTGGTAAAGACTAGATCAATTTGTTTTCATTCTTATCTTTTTTTCATCTTATTTTCTCTTGATCGATG
Source organism: Vicia villosa (assembly GCF_029867415.1). Lineage (NCBI taxonomy): Eukaryota > Viridiplantae > Streptophyta > Magnoliopsida > Fabales > Fabaceae > Vicia > Vicia villosa. Next base: position 131,464,470 of record NC_081182.1, read on the forward strand.
AAAGTCTTGACATCTTGAGAATTCTATGGATTCTTGATAAAGGCTAGATCATTTCTTCTTCTCCTTCTTATTTCTTTTGATTGATGATCTTGATACATGGAGAGTTCTCCTACATTTGTCCCGACTCGATAAAAGATCAAATATGGAAGAGAATTGTATGCAGTTGATTTATGACTTATGGAAATTTATCGTGTAGTCGCTATGATTTTATCAAGCTTCTGATAAGTTTCCATTGACCTTAAATCCGAGTACATCATTCACTCACCATCGATCTTCATTACTAACTTTGATAACATACTTGACAAGTTTCAAGATGGTTATCTTTAACATCTAACCACTAACTTTAATTTCCGCCATTTATTATACCGTTCTTTATATTTCTCGCTTTATCGCTTTATTTTATCATTTCATCATATTACATTCCGCCATTTTCTCTTTGTCCATTTGGACGTTTATAATTCCGCTATTTTCTCTTTGTCCACTTGGACATATGTTTATGCTTCCGCTATTTTCCTTTTGTCCACTCGGACCATACTTTACTTTTATGCTAAAACACCAATAAACAACCAAAATCTAAAAAACACATAAGGCTCTCTTTGGACTATTGGTTACTATCCCTAGCATTTTGGAGATTCGGACTTATGGACCTAGTGCCTCTGGACTCTTATTCTGTTATTACTCTGCTGTTATTCTGTCTGTCTGGCATTGGATTGTTGTCTGTTTGTATGTGCAGGTATGTCCTTGAAAGCCCTTGATGGTTAATTCCAAGGCATTGAGATAAGGATTTTACCCGAAAACAGTCGTTACTCTGCCCGATTTTCGTCAGAATCTTAATGTGCTTAATGAAAAGTGGTGCTAAGATAATAAGTTCATCTGGATCCCCCAAGTGTTAATGTGTTGGTATTGATAATTCCAAAGGATGGGAAATCTACCTTGACTCTTAATGTCAAGTGTTGGCTTCTTATTTCGGTCAGACCGTTCTTTTCCTTAGCTTTTATTTTACGCAATAGGATAGCCTCTTCATCTCCTCCCCTTCTTAAATTTTCAAAATCTTCTCCCTTTTTCAAAAACCTTCTTATGTTTGCAATCATTTTCAAAACCTCTTTCTTTAAAAAAATCTTTTGCCCTTAGTGGCCTTTTTCTTCAAAGTTTAGACACCGTTAATTGTCGAAACGAGTGGTTATACCCCACGATTTTGAAATTGATTGATATAATGAGATCTTTTCCGCGTGAGAGAGCTAGTGGCATACTCGTCAATTTTATCCGAGTTGGAGCCCTTCTTTCATTAGCGATGCAAAGAACTCGTTTGTTCTCATGCTCAAGATCAATGGCTGAGTATTTCTCTCCGACGATGATAAAGTGTTTATTCGTTTTTTAAAAATGTTTTCCCAAAAAAGCGGAACTACATTAGCTCTGACTTCTCCATTGCACCAAGGAGGTATGTAGGCACAAAGCTTAACGCTTTGCCGAGCTTATTTTAAAAATAAAACAAACCCTTTTTTTAGCACACACACAACACAGATTTTCAAAAAGGTTCCCGTGGAGTACCACGGATATGAGGGGTGCTTTAAACCTTCCCCTCATATAATCAACACCCGTACCTGAGATCTCTTTCTTGTTTTAAAAACAAAACTTTGGGTTTTACGTTCTTTTCCCTTTTCCTTTGGAAAAATAAAGCGCGGTGGCGATTTCAAACGGAATATTGATTCGAGTCAATCCCATGGCTTCGATATCAGATTTTCCCCGCTACAATTAGGATCCTTTATCCTTGCTCGGACAAATTCACCTGCACCAAGGGATCATTTGCTATGCTTATAGCAAACTTACCTGCACCAATAGGGTCCTTTGCGAGGGTTATCGCAAATTCGCCTGCACCATTAGGATCATTTGCGAGGGTTATCGCAACTTCACCTGCACCATTAGGATCATTTGCGAGGGTTATCGCAAATTCACCTGCACCATTAGGATCATTTGCGAGGGTTATCGCAAATTTACCTGCACCAATAGAATCGTTTGCGAGGGTTATCGCAAATTTACCTGCACCAATAGGATTGTTTGCCCTTGTTCGGACAAGTTTTACCTGCGTAGAAATTTGTTTTGCAAATTCGTATGCATCTTGTGTATGCATTATGCGCATGCATACACCCCTGTTGTTTGTATGTTGTATATGTATGAAAATTTACGTATGTAGATGTTACATGTATGCAAATGAATAAGTATGATAACCCCAACGCCTTATCTCCTCATCACCCATTGCTTTTTGTTTAACCCCTTTTGAAATGTCCGTGAATCCTAGTTTCGGATTGTTTTTTTTTAATGATCCATTGATATTATCCTTTATGAAAGAATTGTGGTAGATCGGAATAACCGCAGCGTAGGGCATATGTAACCTTCTGGAGGTTTCGTAGTCTTATCCTATTGCTTTTGTTTTGAAAGTTTGTAAGTTTCTCAAATTAAATCCAAGTTAAAGCTTATGGAAATAATTTATCCTTTGCAAATGGTATTGAAATGAGAAAGAAAGCGTAGTATGCAAGAAGAAGAAATTTTTATTGATATTGCCTTGAATTGGCGAATGTACAAAAATGAGGGAAAAGAAAATGACAAATAGAAATGATATTAATACTGTCGTTTCTCCTTTGTCATCGAGGGTCCCAGTAATCCTTCGACCTTAGAGGTAAATGATTGCACGAATCCTTATCCTTCGTAGTTTGCCTTTGGCTTATATCCGGTAATCCTGCCTTTGCTAGGCATAATACTTCTTGACCGCATCAGAGTTGATTGGGTGCGGTAGCTCGTCCCCATCCATTGTAGTGAGAACTAATGCCTCTCCTGAGAACACCGTTTTTACAATATATGGACCTTCGTAGTTATGTGTCCATTTCCCACGGGCGTCAAGTCGAGGTAATAGTATTTTCTTGAGAACAATATCACCTTCTTTGTAAGTTTGAGGACGGACCTTCTTATCGAACGCCTTTTTCATCCTTTTCTGATAGAGTTGCCCGTGACACAAAGCCGTCAGTCGCTTTTCTTCAACGAGATTAAGCTGATCAAAACGAGTTTTTACCCATTTCGATTCTTCTAACTTTGTGTCAGCTATGACTCTTAATGAAGGAATCTCCACTTCGATGGGGAGGACTGCTTCCATACCATTAACCAGGGAGAATGGGGTTGCCCCTGTGGATGCACGCACCGATGTTCTGTAACCGTGTAGGGCGAAGGGAAGTATTTCGTGCCAATCCTTGTATGTTTTCACCATCTTTTATATTATCTTTTTGATATTTTTATTTGCAGCTTCGACAGCGCCGTTCATTTTAGGCCTGTATGGTGAAGAATTGTGGTGTTCAATCTTGAACTCCTCGCACAGCTCCCTCATCATGTTGTTGTTTAGATTCGACCCATTATCGGCGATAATCCTGTTTGGAACCCCATACCGACATATGATGTTATGCTTGATGAACAGAGTGACTACTTGTCTCGTCACGTTGGTGTAAGAAGCAGCTTCAACCCATTTGGTGAAATAATCTATGGCAACCAATATGAATCAGTGTCCGTTGGAAGCTTTCGGTTCGATCATCCCTATCATGTCAATTCCCCACATTGCAAACGGCCACAGTGAACTCAGAACGTTCAACGGATTTGGCGGTACATGTACTTTGTCAGCGTAAATCTGGCACTTGTGACATGTCTTTGCATATTGGAAACAGTCAGCTTCCATTATTAACCAGTAACCCTGCTCGTAGAATTTTTCTAGCCATTGAGTGTCCATTTGCAAGAGTCCCGAAGGTTCCTTCGTGTACTTCTCTGATAATCTCCTTGGCCTCATTTTTATCCACACACCTTAGTAACACCGAGTCATAATTTCGTTTGTATAGGATGTTTCTGCTCAGGAAGAACTTAGCCGCCAATCTCCTTAGTATCTTTTTATCAATCGTAGAGGCGTTCTCCGGGTATTCTTGTTTCTCCAAGTACCTTTTGATATCGTGGTACCATGGTTTGTTGTCAGGCTGCTCCTCGATTGTGAGACAATAAGCCGGCTCATCAAAGTGTCTAACCATTATCCGGGGTTCGTGGTTTGGCCAGGTCACTTTGAACATAGAGGAAAGTGTCGCTAGTGCGTCAGCCATTTAATTTTCCTCCCTTGGGATATGAGTAAAAGTGATTGTCTCAAACTAAGCCATTAACTCCAGTATAAGGTCTCGATATGGGATTAGCTTTGAATCTCGAGTATCCCATTCTTTATTGACCTGGTGGATTACCAGTGCTAAATCCCCGTATACTTCAAGTAGTTTAAATCTCAGATCTATTGCGGCTTCTAATCCCAATATGCATGCTTCGTATTCTGCAATGTTGTTGGTGAAGTCAAAGCACAGTCTTGCAGTAAAAGGCAAGTGACGATTGTCAGGAGATGTCAAGAATGCACCTATACCGTGTCCATATGCATTTGAGGCTCCATCGAACGTCAAAAGTCACTTTTGGTTGTAGAGCCTTGTCTAATTTGGCTTTTAGATCTCTTACTTCTTTTTGCCAAATATGACATGTCTCACAACCAAACCATGATGTAGGATCTATCTCAACTTTATCTTTTTGAATATCTAGCATAGATTGTTTTAAAGCTTCCATATCCTTTTCGGTTTTCTCAACTTTTGATTCAAGATATGAAAAGATTTTCTTATTTGAGGCCAAAAGTTCGAAAGCTTCAATTGCGTCTCTATGTAATTCTTCAAAAGCAAGTTTTAATTGAGAATGAGATACTTTATCTACAAGTTCAGGTTTAAGATGACTTACACGTTTCTTTTTCTTGTGTTGATTAGCCATAAGACATAAGTTTGCCGATTCTTCTTCATTGCTTAATGAGCTTTCACTAGATGAATCACTTTCCCATGCTATGTAGGCTCTTCTAGATTTGTTGTGACCTTTGCTTTGGTTCTTCTCTTTCTCCTTCTTAAGATATGGACAATCCGGTTTGTAGTGACCGACTTTGCCACAATTGAAGCAAGGACCTTTTATTTTTCCTTTGTTATTCTCATCTTGTTTGAACTTGTTTGATTGCTTTCTATAGTTGATCAAGCCTTTGTCGGAATGTTTTGCTCCATTTTTCTTTAGGTATTTGTTGTATCTTCGCACAAACAGTCCCATTTCCTCATCATCGGAGTCTTCATCATCACTTGTATCATTGTCCTCTAGCTCTTGCCTTGAGGTCTTGGAGCTTGAAGCTTTTAGAGCTATTGACTTCTTCTCTACCTCTTTCTCCATGTTCTTATCTTTCTTTGCCCTTTTCTCATGCATGTCAAGGCATTTAAGATGTTGTTCATGTTCTTCTAGTTTACCAAAGAGAGTGGTGATGTCTAAGGTATTTAGATCATTTGCTTCCTTTATTGCCGTAACCTTGGGTTGCCATTTCCTGTTCAAACATCTCAAGATTTTATTAGTGGCAACTGCATTGGAAACAGGTCTATCAAGAGAATTTAAACGATTTTTCAAATGTACGAATCTCTTTTGCATGTTTTCGATGGATTCACCATCTTCCATGTGAAAGAGTTCGAACTCTTGAGTTAACGTATTGATTCTAGCTAGTTTGACATCATCCGTTCCCTCATGGGAAACTTGCAATGTGTCCCACATAGCTTTAGCGGATCTACAATGGGAAACGCGATAGTATTCATCAACTCCTAGAGCTGAGATTAGAATGTTTCTCGCTTTCCAATCGTATCCATATCTCTTTTCATCTTCAGCATCCCAAGTATTTTCTGGTTTTGGAACAACGACACCAGCTGCATTTGTCATGGTGATCTGAAAGGGACCATTGACAATTGCTGTCTAGATGTTCCTATCAATGGCATTGATATGAACACACATACAATCCTTCCAATAGCCATAGTTTTCACCGTTGAAAACTGGAGCTCTATTGTGAGCCCCTTTAGGTTCGGAAGCCATCTTTCCAATAAGTGTTTCACGTAGCACGGAATAAACCAGAGCTCTTGATGCCACTTGTTAGACGCTAGGCTTAAGGATCTAGAGGGGGAGTTAATAGATCTCTCAGAGTTTTTCGGAATTATTTCGAACTTAAGCGAAAGCAGTTCAGGATCGACTCGCGTCTAGTCCGGACCGCTATTGAAAAGGTTGTATATGTGATAAAACCACAAGATAATTGGGATTAACAATGAAAGGATAGATTATAGGATCAATTCGTTGCTCTAATGAAAAACTATTAACTTCTGATTTGATAAACTTTGTTTGCAATGCTTTGATAATGGATGAAGCAAAAGCACAAACACTTGGTGATAATATCCAAATTGATTGTGATTCAATATGTGGTGAATTGTGATGTTTACGAAGGCTCTTAATACACAATTTTAACACTTGAATCGTTGATCAATTTGCAATTATAACCAAGTATGAACAGAACGTAAATGAAAAGACAAAAGCGATAACAACACGATATTTGTTCAGGCAGTTCGTCGATCGTCCTCGCTACGACTACATCTGCCCCCAATTCCAAACGGGAATTGGGATGTCTTTCATTATTATTGAAAACAGTTTATACAAAGAAGATAACAAAGCGATAAACGATAAACCAATTATGTTGATCCTTTGAATCTTCTTCCCCCTTAATCTTGAGCCAGATCAAGGTCTTCCAAGAGCTTCACTTTGATTTCCTTGCTGCAGTGTATTGAATTCCTTGAACCCTTGTTCTTCAATCTTCACACTCAGCTGAATCTTTGATAAAGCCTCTTGATAAAAACCCCCAAAATTCACCAATCTTGGAGGACAAAATCCGCAGATTTTATTCACCAAAACCCCACAAATCTTCACCCACTAGGAATCTTCAATTCCGTTCCATGGACGTTATCGATCTTGAACGCAAACCCTCAACGCAAAAATGATTGTGTGTAGTTGTGTTGGAGTTGTGTCGATGATCGAAGATGAGAAGCCTTTGTGTATCTTTCAGTTGTTGGTGTTGATTATGCAATAAATGACATGAAAGAATATATAAAGGAGCAGGATCTGTGTATCAGCAAAACACACTAAGTTTGGCAGGTTTTGAGTTGATAGGTCGACCTACTTTGTTGGTTAGGTCGGCCTAACAGAGTTGGATTTGGCCAAGTGGTAATTACTTCTAGTTGAGTCGACCTGTTGGTAGGTTAGGTCGACCTAAAGTCAGTTAAATTGCATTCTTGAGACTTTTCTTCAGTTTAGGTCGACCTAGGATGGAGGATGAGTCGACCTAACAGAGACATGTTGTTTTTGCTTCACTTTGAGTCGACCTACTGAAGCTCTGGGTCGACCTAACAGAAGTATGCAATTTTCGCTTCAGTTTGGGTCGACCTGATTGTGAACTAGGTCGACCTGTCAGATGCAAAGATGGTCAAAACTTCATTTTCTTTGAGTCATTCACTTGTGCTCTTGTATTTGGTTGCTTGTGATGTTTGCCATGAATCAAAAACTCATTTGTGAGTGTATACTTGTTCTTACAAAAGATATAATAAATTATAACATAAAATGCATAAATAAATTAAAATAATTTATTTTTTATATTTTTAAATTTTCCTAAAATATATGGTATAAAAAAATATACCCTTCAAATGAAACTCATTTAATAACTTAGTTAATACTTGATTAACTGATAAATAAAAAGTTATAAATACCAAGAATGGTGTGAGTTGGAAAATATTCAGTTCATTCCTAATATAGCATTTTGAATTTTGATTAAAGTTATTTCATTACTAATTAATATAGTGTAACTCTTTTTTATTTGAAGTATATTTTAAATATGAAATTTAATAATTTGAGAGTACTTAATTTTAAAAGTAAATAAATAGTAATAATATAAAAAAAATTCTATTTGATTTTCTTGTCCTTGTGCCAAATAATTATGTTTAATTTAATAAATTTTATAAATTAGTTACAAATATTAATGTTATAAATAATATAAATAATAAATGTAACACCTTGTACATATATGTTTAGAATAATATGTAGTGATGCTATAAATGGTACAAGAAACATACATAGGCGGTAAAGACAATAAATGAAAATCATATACAGTTCAAACTTCCAACTAAAATGTATACAATCAGCTTGTCTATAACATTGCACAGCAGAAAGATAACGTTTGATGAGGTCTTCCTGCCAATAACTCGTCCACAGTCTTCAACATGGGTCATCAAGGAAATATTGTACTTCTAACATGTTCTTGAAAAATAATAAGAGGATTGGAGTGAGATTACTAAATCTCAGTGAGTTTCCCTATCTTACGGGTTCGCTCGGTTCTACAAGGTGCATGCAAACAAACGGATTCACCGAGAATCCAGGTTTTCCTCACGATCTGGTACAAATACACAACAAGGACAATATCACCGTTGGTAGTCCCATAACTAGCCAACGAGATAGCAAAACAAACAGGCTCAAGGCCAAAAGCAACCAAATATGCAGTCCCGCACCCATGTACGAGGAATTTAGGAGTAAGTTTACTTGCCTGCTACATAGACTACGCATCCACACCTTCGGTGATTTACACCCGTACATCGCATCAAGATACTTGCACAAGCACATCGCAAGACCAATCAAATTCTTTTCCAAAATGAATTTCATCCGAGATGAGTTACAGCCGTGACATTGCCTAAGTGGCATCCGACCCCATCATTTATCTATACGCTGATGTGTTAACGTCAATTGCAAATACGCCATCTTGACAATACGAGCCCACCGGGCGGAAGCCTAGTGATCTTGCTTACGTGGCATCACTAGAGGTGAATCGAAAGTAATATTGCCTACATGGCATTACTTCTCCACCATACCAAGCACGCAGATGTTTACATGCTAGAGGAAACGCCCTAGAAGACCCTCTCAGCGGCATCGTAATGGTAGCTCAGGTGCGTAAGACATACCTAGATCACACAACAAGGTATCCCAGATCACACAGCAAGGCGCGAACTAAAGATCACACAATAATATTCATGGTCTTAAGTGATTTACCCTCTATTAGCCCGGCCTACTCCGATTCAAGCATATATCACCAAGATCACACAGCAAGGTACAAGCCATCACACGAAAACACATCTTCGAATGTGTAACCGGAAAAACGAGAAACAATGCATTATCATACATAACATTACATGTGATTTATAACTCATTAAACATGCATAATGAGTTAATAACCATTGTGTAATCATGCGTTCAATCATCACAGATACATATATTTAATCAAACAATTCCATGATAATTCTCATTTCAGAACACGAGGCTTACGGTTCCCGATTCGGAACGAAAATGCACTCAAGAGGGAAAAGTACACTTCTCCGATTAGACAAGTTCGCTACGCGAGAAGTAGCGAGCTCTAGCGAATGAAGTCAAAAGCTTCATCTGATTTTGAAAAGGAAGATTCGCTACACGAACTAATTTTGCTTAGCGAAGTTCTCAACTCAAGGAAAAACCAGAACTTCTATAGTACCTCTACACTTCCTTAAAAACTCAGGGGTCCAAAAATCAGGTTAGGATGACATTATAGAACCTAATAATCAAGGTAAACATCGTGGCCTAAGTACAGCACAAGGGTAACATCTAATTGACATAAACTTAAGGCTAATTATGCTTATCCCAATATCATGCAACACCTATTAATGTACCATAATTTATACCTGCATTAAAAGTATGGTATCTAAGCAAGAACACAAAGAGCACTGGAATACCTCTCCAACGCTTTCGATGACGCTCCGTTTCGAGTTGTAGAACTCAAGTTATGGCCATTTTAGTGAAATAGAATTCTGGTGCAGGCATGCATTCGCTAAGCGAACACGGAGTTCGCTTAAGCGAACCTGAAAGTGCATAACACGAATTTTGGGTTTCTAAATCCACTATTTGCTTCCCAATTCATTCCAATTCAAATCCTAACATACAATAACAACCCAAGGCATTTACTAATCACCCAAAGCACAAGGAAACACTATAATAACACATTTCCATGAAATGATCAAGCATGCAAAGCATCAAACTCATCCCAAAACCAACATGCAATTATTCCCAAACTTCCTACCCAAGTTCTATCTAATGGAACTCACCTGGTTTAAATGAAGATTCTGAGTTTGTTGTTGAGCTATGAAGATGATGATAGTTGTTCATGCCCTTGATCCTCGATCTTCATCCAAAACTATCAAAGCCTCATGCATGCATCAAAGGAGGATGAACTTGAGTTTACAAATTTTCCTCTTTCTCTTCATCATTCACGTTTCCACTATTCCTTTCTCTTCCTTTGGATGATATACTTCCTCTTTGGACCAACATGCCCTTTAACTAAATGGTATTTACCAACTTGCCATTTAGTACACTTCTAACTAAACCTATTAAGTATACTTTTAATAGATCTTCCATGTCCTTTGCACCTCTTGTTGCATAGCTTAGTGACACCTATCACTCATTTGTCAATATCTCTTTAGTGTGTAATTTGGGTTGATACAGTAAAAATAATAAACAAATATAAAAAATAAAACTATTAAATTTTCCTTGGTTTTTCATTGGCTTTTCCTTGTTTGTGTCAATTAAAATTGTCACTTTCTAATTAGCTTCAATTTTTGGTAGAAGTCAATAGCCTTCCTTATAGATTTAAATTTTATACATTAATTATTAAAATTAACAAGTAAAATAATTTTATTTAATTCTCTTTCCATGTGCCTAATCAGTATCTTTCATCTAATATATTTTATAAATTAATAAAAATTACCAATAATAATAATAATTAATGATTAAAAAGTGGATTTATGAACCTTGTTTTGTATCAATTTCAATATTATACATTAAATATTAAATTTAGTAATATCAATATTATTAGAGGTAAATAATTAATATTCTTATACATTTAAATATTATACATTAAATATAGAATGTAGTAATATCAATATTTTTTTTTTAGTTTACTTTTCCTCGTGTCACTTAGTTATTTTCAAATTTTTTTTATTTTTAAAAATCACTAAAAATATAAATAATATTAATATTAATTAATTAACAAAAATAAATGAAATTACTATCCTTGATTTATGTCAATTTAACTTTCCACTTTTTGAAAGTCTACTATTTGTAGTAGAAGTGATTTAATTTAATAATTAAACATATAGTGATTAATAATTAAAAATTAACAAATAAATAACTTAAAAACGAACAAATGGCCATTTAGAGAAAAAATAAATAGTACTAACAGAAACTTTTCAAAATAGTAAATAATGTTATTAATTAGATGACAAAACGGGTATTGCCAAAATTATTATATATTTAAACCTCGTTTCATTAACCTCCACTTCATTCGTCTTCAAAAGCAAAACATAATTTCTTATGTCCTTACCACATTAAAGAAAAACAAAATGGATGGCAACATGATAGAAGATAGAGAAGAAGTCATGGTTTCACCATCATCATCTTCTATCCAAGACTCTCATTTTCGTCCACCCCATTTTTCGATTTCTTCTGAAACTATAACAAATTTCCCACTAGAAGTGAGATACAATGGATGGATGATGCGTTTTATGGAGTGTGAAAGCAAAGTGGAACATGAAGCTTTTTTGGTTTATTGGTTATCAAGGTTTGTTTTTCCTACAGATGCTTATGATACTATTTCAAAAAGTGTTATTCCTGTTGCAATACATTTATCTTATGGACTACCAAAGGTGGCTAGATGGGATGGAGTTAAAGTATTGAAAAATAAAAACTTGAGAAAGGACTTGGATATTGTAGGATTTGGGAATGATTTTCTATGGCAACCGTATGAGAATTCACCATTTGTTGAGGTTTATAATAAAAAAAAGGGTCATGCTAACATGTGCCCTAAGGGCACATGTTAAGGATATTATAATTAGAAAAAATTAAATATAATTAAATACAATAAATTCATATTTAAAGTTTTGATACATTGAATGCACGCGTTCCAAAAATATATTTTTATAAATATCTCATTAACTTGTGCCCTTAGGGCACATGTTAGCTTTTCCCTAAAAAAAAATATGTGGAAATGTTATAATCCTTGGTGGAAGCACTCAAAATCGAGCGTGGAAAGAGACAACAAAAGGGTGAAGGTTGAGAGACATTAAATAGAAGGTTCTAATGAAGAGGGTATTTTTCATTTCATGGACTGTCAAGTTATGATGATAACGATGAAGCATCGAAAATGGAAAGACTGTTTAGTAATGAATTTGGTGATGAGATAGTCAAGTTGGGATATAAAAATGGTAAATAAGAGGAAACTGTGATATTAATGATGTCTAAGCTAAAAGAAGCAACATTTGGAAATAAGGCATAGTGCTCCTCAGTTGATTTGTAACAACACAACAATTTAGAACGGTTTATTAATAACTCCTTTGAATGTTATCGATGCTTTCATTTTGTAGTAGTTAATATGAAGCTGCTGAAGTTGTGGTTATTTTGTTCATTAAGGAAACATCAAAGTAAATGAATTAGTGATTTTGTTATAGCTTTGCATTAAAGAAAAACTTGTATTGATAATAAGGAGTATCTCAATTTCATATTAATGAACTTGTTTCAATAATTGCTCTATGATATCAAAAATTTATTAAATAATTAATATATTTGGATTAAATAGATTCTTTATTCAATAATTTTTGTTTCTATATTAAGGACCCCAAGAAGTAATATACAAAAGAAAAAGTTATTGAGAAAAGAGGGTAAAAACATAAGTGCATAGGTGTTAGCTGGAGATTTCGATTGTTATATATATTTTTCGATGATTTAAGTGTCGAAGAGGAAATGACTTTGGATGGCCATTTCTGAGAATGTTATTTGTGATGAAGATTTCTAAAATTGAAGTTGAATCGAGATAGGTGATCTTCGAGGCTTTTTTAGTGGTCTTCGAAATGCAAAAGTATGAAAACTTGAAGTATTTTAATGCATTCTCAGGAAGAATACGTTTCCACATATCGAGTAAGGTTCGAGCGGGATGTTTTGAATTTCGAAATGTTCTGTTTAAAATCAACGAGGATAGATGGCGTCCTAAGGATTCGGAGTGCATGCATGTGGGCAACGTGGCATTTCGTTAATGTAGGACCGTTAGGGCCGAACTAGTATAAATAAGGGTCTTAATATCAGGATCCAGGGTGTTCATTTTGTACAAATTACTCAGAAATCGCTCAAGTATCAAGTGTTAAGAGAACGAGTTTTCGCTGAGAAATGTACGTGTAACACCAACACCTTACATATGCTTGTATTTATGTCATAAAATCGAAGTATAGTTTAAATTCCTTTACTTTTCGTCAAGTTTTTCCATTCCTGCAATTTACATTCCTTTTACATTCTCGTCGAAGTTTTACTTATGTTTATTGTCTAACCAATTTACTTTTCGTTGTGAATTCATTTAGTTTATTTCGCAAGTTATTTATACATTCACGCCATAACCTTATAAACCAATAAAAAACCAAGAGAACATGAACCAAATCATCTTGAAAGACAACTTTTCGACACATGTCCTAGGATCAATCTAGTCGATCCTGCGAGTAACCAAAGTATATTTTTAATTTGGAAGACTAACGGTTGTTTACCGGAAATCACCGTAAACAAATTGGTACGTCTAGTGGGACTGTGTCAAAAGTTGTCAATGGAATTTCTTGTTTTTTACTTATAGGTTTAGAATATATTAGAACCTTGTATGAACCTTAGGAACGGTAAATTAACCAACAGTGCACAGCCAATTCCTAAACGTAAATACAACAAGAAAATGGCCAATTCAACCAGTGAAAGGGGAAATCAAGATCCCTCACAAGGGTCAGGAACGGTAGCCGCAAGTACAAAAAATGCTTCGACCTCCATGCCAGAAGCACAAGAAATACCCACATCGATAGGCTCTGCGGCCGTAAGTATAGTTCCCAGACCATGCCTGAAACTACATCGATTTCAATAGGGACAATACCAGTACTTAGTTCGACTACGGTACCACCCTTTACAAGCGCAACAGAAACACCACATTTTTCGACAAATTTTGCAAGTTAAGTACCACCATATACCCCGAGACCAACAGCAGTCGAGGGTTGGATGCCTTGGAACCCAAAACCTTATGGGATGCCATCTTCCCATATGTTAGGAATGCAAGGTGTTAGACCTACATACACCCAACCTGGTATGGCAACCTTTTCGCCAAATGCAGGTTCAGTCGGTCGAAGTGTACAAAATCCAGGCCCATCAGGTCAAATGCCTACACTAACCACAAATATCCAAGCATCATTGAGACAAGAGATGGATGCAAGCAACCACGATATGGTGGGTGTACTTGCTCGAAAGATGGGTTCAATTTTTTCTCCCTTAATAACAAACATTGCTATGACTAACCAGGATAATGTGGAGACATATCAACAAATATCCATGCAAATGGGGCGTATAGCGGATTTCTTTGGAGCCCCTCAGATGTCTACCAAACGAAGAAACAACCAGGCTGCCATTCAGGAAGTCGAACCAATATTGACACCTTTCCTAGATCCAGTTCGACCACCTAGGCAAAGGCCTGGTGAGAGAAATCAGGTGATAGATTTAGAAAATCAAAATTGAAGAACCAACACTGTTCGACAGGAAGTGCCTGAAGAACAGCCTAGGGTAGTTGTGGTTAATAGGGAACAAAATGCAGATGAAGTGATACACAGGGTCAGAAGAGACAATATGGCGACAGAAAATAACTTAACAACCCTGATCGAAAGGATTATGGCTAATAAGGGCCTTAATACTGGACTTCGACGTCCAAACTACACTTCCCCTGTGGCAGACTATATTTTGCAAACCGAATTACCTAGAGGTACCAAAGTGCCCAAGTTTACGTAATTTTCAGGGGATACTAGTGAGTCAACTGTGGAACACGTAGCCCGATATTTAACAGAGGCAGGTGAGTTAGCAAATAGTGAGAACTTAAAGATTAAATATTTGCCTAGTTCATTAACAAAAAATGCTTTTACATGGTTCACCTCCTTACCTCCAAACTCTATAGACACTTGGGCTTATTTAGAGAGATTGTTCCACGAACAGTTCTACATGGGGAAAACAAAGATTAGTTTGAAAGAACTGGCTAGCATTAAGAGGAAATTCACAGAACCTATAGATGACTACTTGAATAGGTTCCGTTTATTGAAATCAAGATGTTTCACAGTCATTGCAGAACATGAATTGGTCGAAATGGCTCCAAGCGGTTTGGACTATTCAATTCGAAAGAAGTTATATACTCAATATTTGAGAGATATGGCCCAATTTGAAGATAGAGTTCGACAAGTCGCAGAACTGAAGGCTGAAACGGCCAGAGCAAATAAGAATTACAAGAAAGAAAGAGTGGCCTATATTGAGGATGAAGATGCCGAAGTTGAAGCCTTTGATGATTCATATAGCTTCGATGAAGTCGAAATAGACTTGGCTGAATTAAAAGAGGCACCTCCATACTCTTGTAAATTACTCACCTCTTCTAATGGAAAAAACCCTGTCGAAAATGACAAGAATGACAAATTCCCAAAGAAAACATACACTTTTGACGTCACCAAGTGTGACGAAATTTTTGATTTATCAGTAAAAGATGGCCATATGATGGTTCCTCCCAATTCTAAAATTCCTCCGTTAAAACAACGGAAGAAGCGAGGTTTTTGTAAATATCATGGGTTTTTAGGCCATAAAACCTCACAATGTTTTCTTTCCAGGGATCTAATTCAAAATGATATCAAGGATGGTCGTTTGAAGTTTGCTGATAAGGGAAAAAACAACATTAAGGGTGATGTTGACCCCCTCAATGTCGCTGACACCAACTATGCTGAACCTGTCGACATCAACATGGTGGATGTATCTGAGGCTGATATCACAGAGTGGGAGATGGTATCAGCAGGAAAGCAGGCTATTGAAAGCCTAAGTTACAATGTGATCTTCAATACTGAAGTTGAAGGTTCGTTCGAATCAAAGACCACTGAGGGTCTTATGGAGAAAACTAGTAAGTCCATTGAAGACCTCGGGATGAAGCTCCGGAAAATAAGGATTTCTGAAGTTCCCCCAGCAGGAGTCAATATGGTGAATGTTGGACAACCTTTATCTGAAATTGAAGAACTGGAAAAATGTTTGGTGAAAGAAAAGGAAAAAGGAAACTATGGAAATTCAAGGACGAATGAAAGCTTAAAGGATTATCTCTGGATGTGCCATGAGAGGAATGCTGGATGAATGCTAATGTGTCCAAGGTGCTCAATCATGCTAAGTCGAAGGGTTCAAGCTAACTACGAAAGGGCCCAACGAAGAAAAATGCAAGGGCACTAGAGGCAAGAAAACCAATAGATGAAAGTTTACCCAAGGCCTGGTGAAAGTCTTGTGAGTTTCCTGGTTCGATAACACAAGGCGAAAGCTGAAATTATTATGTGTCCTAGGTGTGGGGCAATTTATGATAGCCTGATGGCAGAATCATTTGAAAGGGTATCATTCTCTACTGACTGGGATATGCCAGGAATCAATCCTAACATGTACGTGTTCGATAATAGAGCATCATCGAGAAGGCCCGATGGCCCTCATCCCAAGGCTCGGAGAGTGACATTCAAACTCCCGGCAGAAGTACCCATGGACAGATGGACACAAGCTTGCGCAGGGAATAACAAATGGCGAAACTTCGACCAATGTGGACGAATGGCCATGGCATATAGAAGGCAGTTCCAGACGTCAAATTGAGAAATGTACAGGCTTGAGAACTACAAGGGTAGAAATCCAATGTCTAGGTCTCAATGGAGGAGACACTAGAGAATGAAGAAAGTTCAAAAAGAATCGAAGGTAAAATAGGTTTGAGAATCTAGCAGTACTAAAATCCCATTGCATGGGGCAAAGTCAAACAAACCCCCTGTAGAGCGCAAGTTGTTCAGTTCCGAGAATGAAAAAGAAGAGGAAAAGTTGAAATCTTGCCCCTGGAAAGACGAAGACAGGATGACTAATGACTTCGACTCAGACGGAGTTTCGTCTATAAATTTCAACTGTAATGTGGTATCAGTTCTCCCTCACGAGTATTATCAAGAGACGAAAGTTGAGGATTGCGAGGAAGCTGACGAAGAAGAAATGGCGAAACACAAACCAGTATGTTACTGTGTGCTGAATAATGGTGTTGTCAAAGAGTAAAATGCATTCTTCGAAAGACCTGATCGGGGTATGAGGAATCATTTGAAACCTCTTTACGTAAGAGCCAAAATCGAAAATATAGGCATCAACAAGGTCCTCATTGATGGAGGAGCAGCGGTGAACTTAATGCCCCAGTATATGCTGAAGAGGATTGGCATGTTCGACACAGACATAAAACCACATAACATGGTCTTGTCCAACTATGAAGGAAAATTAGGACATACCTTAGGAGTTATCCAAGTGAACCTAACTGTGGGTTCAGTCACAAGGCCAACTATGTTCATGGTAATACTAGCGAAGGCGAACTATAACCTTTTGTTGGGAAGAGAATGGATTCATGGAGTCGCTTCCGTACCTTCAACAATGCACCAAAGGTTAACTATCTGGAGAGAAGATGGAATAGTCGAAAATATAGAAGGAGACCAAAGTTACTATATGTCTGAAGTAAATCAAGTTAACAAAACAAGCTTCGACAAAAACCTAGCCAACATAGGACAATGTCGAGCAGCAGAAGAGCTATATGCTCCAAATAAAAATGCTCTATACTATTTATCTCTTCACCCTAGGGGATTTCAGTGGAACAAAGAAATAATGGGAAATCACAAAGAGACAGAACACATTGAAGGATTACTAGGAACAAGGCCAACTGGTTGGGACGAAGACGCTGAATATGTCCGAGTTATCCTTCTTCGAAAAGATTTAGGCTTACATAGCCAAAAATAAAAGCAAAGCGGATCCTGAGGCCGAAATATCAAACATGGCTGTTGAAGCCATACAAAAAGAATCAGAAGTACCAGGCCGTACCAGGCCTAGGGATACACTTTATTCCAGAACCACTTGACGCTAAGATCCCTGACGAACAGGTTTCAAGCGAAAGAGCAAGTCAAAGATTAGACGCAATTTATGATGAAGAACCTTTGGGATTCAAAAAGGATCCAATGGCACCAAGTATAAAGATGTTGGCTCAAGACCCACTCGAAGAAGTAGATCTTGGATACGGGAGTCTGAAGAGGGTAACATATATCAGCGCAAAACTGGAGCCAGCCCTAAAAACAAAGGTCATTGCATTACTAAAAGAAAATAAAGATTGCTTCGCCTGGGACTATGATGAGATGCCTGGTTTAGCAAGAGACCTGGTCGAATTGAGGTTTCCAATAAAAGAAGGGAAGAAGCTTATCAAGAAAACCCCTAGAAGATTCCCGCCAGAGATTCTCTCAAAGATTAAAGCAAAAGTTGAAAGACTGCTTTGTTGCAAATTCATTAGGACTACAAGGTATGTCGAATGGATTGCTAATATAGTGCCCGTTATTAAAAAGAATGGTTCTTTAAGGGTATGTATAGATATTTGTGATTTGAATGCAGCAACCCCTAAAGATGAATATCCTATGCCTGTGGCAGAGATGTTAGTGGACTCAGCCACAGGCTTCGAATATCTAAATATGCTGGATGGGTATTCAGGATACAACCAAATTTTCATTGCAGAAGATGTGTCCAAAACAGCTTTTCGTTGTCCTGGGGCAATAGGAAGCTATGAATGGGTCGTTATGCCTTTTGGTTTGAAAAATGCTGGGGCAACTTATGAAAGAGCAATGAATTATATATTTCATGATTTTATAGAAACTTTTATGCAGGTGTACATAGATGACATTGTTATAAAATATGTTTCTGATGACAGTCATCTCAGTCATCTCCGCCAATCATTCGAAAGAATGAGAAAACATGGCTTGAAGATGAACCCCCTTAAGTGTGCTTTCTTTGTGCAAGAAGGAGATTTCTTAGGCGTCATAGTCCATAAGAAGGGGATAGAAATTAACCAAAATAAAACGAAGGCCATTATGGATACAAAACCTCCATCCACAAAGAAGGAATTGCAATCACTATTGGGTAAGATAAACTTCTTGAGGAGATTTATCTCTAATTTGAGTAGGCGTACGCAAGCTTTTTTCCCCTTACTTCGTATGAAGCAAGGAAGGTTCAAATGGCACGCTGAGCATCAAGAAGCTTTTGATAAAATCAAGCAATATTTGATGCACCCACCCATCTTATAACCTCCAAATGGGAAGAAACATATGAGGCTTTATATCTCAACTTCTGATACCATAATAGGTAGCATGCTAGCACAAGAAGATGAAAATGGCATCGAAAGAGCCATTCAATATTTAAGTAGGGTACTTAATGATGCAGAGACTAGGTATACTGCCATAGAAAAACTCTGCATTTGTTTATATTTCTCTTGTATAAAACTTAAGTATTATATAAAACCAGTTGATGTTTATGTCTCATCTTATTTTGATGTTATAAACACATGCTATCTAAACCAATATTGCATAGTCGAATTGGTAAGTGGGCTCTGGCCCTTACTGAGTATTCTTTAATCTTTCAACCTCTTAAGGGAATGAAAGGACAAGTCGTATTAGACTTTGTTGCAGACCATTCAGTGGTCGAAAAAACCCAGCAGTATATTGAATTGAAACCTTGGAAATTATATTTCGATGGTTCAACGCACAAGGAAGGGAGTGGAGTTGGCATACTTATAATTTCTCCTGAAGGAATTCCAACAAAACTCAAGTATAGAATAGAAGGTCCTCTATGCTCCAACAATGAAGCTGAGTACGAAGCATTGCTTGCAGGACTTGAAGCCTTGTTGGAATTAGGGGCAATGTTGAAAGTATTTTTGGGTAAATATTTTCGGTAATATATCGTATCCACAGGGATTGGTTAATATCACTGCCGTTCTATAGTTGTTTATTTTGAGTTAGGAAAATTGAGTTGATTTATTTTATGATTTTAATAATAGCAAAAGTAAACAATAAATTAAAAGCGAGTAATGAACTGTTGTTAACGATTAGAGAAATATGTTGAACCTTAGGGTTCATCAACCTATTCCTATACAATTATCAATTAATTCACAATTGAACAATCTTTTGAATCATTATCTTCACTTATCCTCAAATAAGATTCCATGTCTGCAAATCAAATTAGATAACTTTTACCGGTATGAGATTCGATCTCTCCAAATATCAATATCGATAATAGTAATTAAGAACGATAATTATGAAAACTCAATCCCAATTCCATCTCTACGAATTGGTATCGAATCAATATAGTAACCTAGGGCAAAAGTTAAATCCTTTCTTTCGATCAAAGATTCAACGATAATTTAAGAATAAAAACAAGATTTCTTATTGATAATGAATTCAAACAATTGTTCACAGGAATTAATTAATGGTATTGTATATTCATAGGTTAACTACTACCTTAGATTCAACACGAGGAGTTTAGCTCTCCATAGACATGAAGAACACACAAAGATTAATGGAAGAATTCATCTTCATCAAAGGAATGTCTTCGCTTGATAGAGAATTGGTCTTCAGTTGATGATTGTGGCTGCACCTTCAGATTGCTCTCCTAATTTCGCTCTTCCCAAAGTTCTCTTTCTCTTGGAAGCTAGGGCTTTTAAATAGAAGTTTTGGGCTTTTAACGCCGAGGCCGCGGCGCGGTATCGGACTGGCGCGGCGCGCTTCAAAACAGAGATATTTTCGCGGCGCCTCACAGGACTTCCGCGGCGCGCCCTTTGCAATTTCCATCTTTTTCTTCTGCCTTTGAGACTTCCAGCTCTCTTTCCTCCTCATGTTCTTCTCAAGCTTCAATTCAGCTCTAAACCTGCAACAATAACACCCACAAGTGATTCGATTTGCTTTACGCACGAACTCAACTTGTTCAGTTCAATTCTTAATAAAAACCTATGGATTTATCACATTTTGCATTGGTTTGGAAACTAAATTACTTCTATTAACACATGAATTTACCATTAATTTACTCCTAACAAACTCTCCCCAACTTAGAGTTTTGTTTGTCCCTAAACAAAATTACTTACCTCCAGCAAAGTTTACCGACAATCATGCAACAAGTTTTTCAAAAAGTTTTTCTCAAGTGGTTCAATCCAGTAATTAAGTCAAATACTCCTCTTCTACCTGCAAACTCAGAATATACACATGAAACAAACTTTGAAAGCAAATTACCTCCAGAAGTTCAAAACACTACACAATTGCTTGAACCAGCACTAATCCCTCTTATCAGAAAATATGATGACTCAAAGAGGGGTTAAACACTCATCCAAACAATTAAATCAACAAAAATCCATATCATACGTTCACCAAATTGCTCGCATCAAGTCTTGTGGAATCTGAGAATCAGAAGGTCTTTCTATGGTTGTAATGTGGTTTAGATTCAAAGAAAAGAAGATAATCAAGGTTTGTTCCTAATATAGGGAAGCATCCAATTCATAACTTATTTCTTTTTCTCTAAAACTCTAATTCCTTTACCTGTCCATCTTTTTTCATTCATTCGTAGCTTGATTCTTCTTTTTCACTTTTTTTTTCAACAATCTTTATATTCAAACGTTGTTACTTCTCTTTTTTTTTCAAGCTACGACTTCTTTTATCTTTCACCGATTACCATAAGTACTTACTCTTCTTTTGAATGTGACTCTCCCCAACTTGGAGATCAACCTGTATTCAGATTATATGAATGCTCCCCTACTTTCTAAAAAGGTCAAAGAGAAAACACATCACCAAATTTTATGGTTGATGGTCCAGAACAAAACTTTTTATTGAGATCAAAACTCACTAGGTATTTTCCTTGGTGCATATTATGATGCTTATCTTGACCTCAGGCTCAAAGAATGGTTAGCAAAAGATCACACTCTCACAGAAGAAATTAAGTTGCATGTTTAGAATAGGCTAAAAGAACTCTCAGATTCAAACAATTGCCTAAATCACTTTCACAGATTTCCACAGACGATGCAACAACCGGTTTAGCATGATACAAACACGTCAAAATAATTGATGGTCTCCTGCATATAGTAAACAATGGAAAGCTTTCCTCACAATGGTTAAGGCTAAGCTGATCCAATAAACAATGTACCATAAAGAACTTCTGACAGTATTTACTAACACCTTAAGTTTCATTGCACACATTAAAAGTTTGAGTTCAAAAATTCATACCTGCTATGTCACTTTATTGAAAAAGAAAGTGAAAAATTAAAAACTGCATTTTTCAAAAAAAAAAAAAATTTCACTCACTACCACTTTCATGCATGTTGCTCCATTGTCAGTATTTTGCTTGAGATTTTCACTATGCTGTAGAAACTACTCATTCTAAACCGGGGATAAAAGAAACAATAAACAAAAATTGAAAAATGCAAAAGAGTAAATCCACCCCCAAACTTGAACTAAACATTGACCTCAATGTTTCGTAACAAGCCCGAGAGGGTTGACTCACAGAGGGTATTGCAATATCCATTGCCTCTTCCTAGCTTTCACCAGAAAGGTTCCCTTATTATTTCCTGAAATAAAAATAAACATAACAAAATAAAACATTAGAAGCGTGGTTTGCCTCCCACGAAGCGCTTCGTTTAACGTCGCATGGCTCGACGGTTCATGGTTGAATCATCAACCAATGTCTCTTTTCCTTGGTACTTTTCTTACCAATGTGAAGCCCCAAAAGTATTTCATGTTTGCTTGTTTGGTTTCTTCATCCTTAATTCTTACCACTTCAACTCGCGATCTCTCTTCCTTCATTTGTTTTTTCCTCTCCTCAAGAGAGATAACCTCCTTACCCGTTAATTTCTTCGTCGGTGAGAACCTATCCTTGACAAATGTTGGCTTTAACTTTAAACCTTCTAAAAATGGGATGGTGATTTGCAAACGGCTAAACATTTCCATTGGTCGAAAGCAATGACTCTCCTTCCCTTCTTTATTAGGAACTTGTGGAGGAAGTAATTCCAATGAGAGTTTATGCTCATTTGCATTACTACTCTTCTGCAACTCTAAGTCCACCCTATTCTCTTTTGAAAAAGTTTCAACTTTTGAAGTTTCTAACTCATTCATGACTTCTTTGATTATATCCTCCTTTTTTGTTCCTTCGACTAACACATCATCTACTTTTTTAGGAGGTCTTGGATAAGGTAGCTTCATTGAGAGCTCATACTCAACTTCTATATTTTTCTTGATGTTTACATACTCTATGTTATCCTTTTCAACAACATCTTCTTTGTCATCAACTTCCTCCTCCACTCTCTTCTTTCCAACATCCTCACCAATCACTTTTACACTCCTTATAGAAGTAGCATTGCAAGTTTCTACATAAGTCGTAGGGTTTTGAAAAGTTGAGACTTGACTTACGTTTTGCTCGGTTAAGAATTTGGTAAGTTGAGCATCTTGAGTTTCCCGATTTTGTTGAATGGTTAAAGAGAATTGCATGAATTGATTCATGGTTTCCTCTAACTCAGAGGGTCCTCTTTGATAATCTTGAGTATAGTGTGAAAACCCTTGTTGTTGGTATTCATGGTTAGCCATCTGATACTCCATCGCATCTTCCGGTATGCCCCATCCAATATCATGAAACTCACTAACTTGAGGTGTGAACTGTGACACACTTTGAAAGAGATACTCCATTTGTTGAAAAAGGATCTCGTTTTGAGCATGAATCGCGTCATTTGTATTTGGGTCAAACATTCTGACAAACAAACATCTACAAAACTAGCAAACAAGTGAAATAACAAGATACAAAAAATTTATATAAAAAAAATCAAAATTAAAATAAGAAAATAAAAATTAAAACTCAAAATAAGAACTATTGCAATGCGTGCAATATTGACACCAATCCCCGGCAACGGCGCCAATTTGTTGAAAGTATTTTTGGGTAAATATTTTCGGTAATATATCGTATCCACAGGGATTGGTTAATATCACTGCCGTTCTATAGTTGTTTATTTTGAGTTAGGAAAATTGAGTTGATTTATTTTATGATTTTAATAATAGCAAAAGTAAACAATAAATTAAAAGCGAGTAATGAACTGTTGTTAACGATTAGAGAAATATGTTGAACCTTAGGGTTCATCAACCTATTCCTATACAATTATCAATTAATTCACAATTGAACAATCTTTTGAATCATTATCTTCACTTATCCTCAAATAAGATTCCATGTCTGCAAATCAAATTAGATAACTTTTACCGGTATGAGATTCGATCTCTCCAAATATCAATATCGATAATAGTAATTAAGAACGATAATTATGAAAACTCAATCCCAATTCCATCTCTGCGAATTGGTATCGAATCAATATAGTAACCTAGGGCAAAAGTTAAATCCTTTCTTTCGATCAAAGATTCAACGATAATTTAAGAATAAAAACAAGATTTCTTATTGATAATGAATTCAAACAATTGTTCACAGGAATTACTTAATGGTATTGTATATTCATAGGTTAACTACTACCTTAGATTCAACACGAGGAGTTTAGCTCTCCATAGACATGAAGAACACACAAAGATTAATGGAAGAATTCATCTTCATCAAAGGAATGTCTTCGCTTGATAGAGAATTGGTCTTCAGTTGATGATTGTGGCTGCACCTTCAGATTGCTCTCCTAATTTCGCTCTTCCCAAAGTTCTCTTTCTCTTGGAAGCTAGGGCTTTTAAATAGAAGTTTTGGGCTTTTAACGCCGAGGCCGCGGCGCGGTATCGGACTGGCGCGGCGCGCTTCAAAACAGAGATATTTTCGCGGCGCCTCACAGGACTTCCGCGGCGCGCCCTTTGCAATTTCCATCTTTTTCTTCTGCCTTTGAGACTTCCAGCTCTCTTTCCTCCTCATGTTCTTCTCAAGCTTCAATTCAGCTCTAAACCTGCAACAATAACACCCACAAGTGATTCGATTTGCTTTACGCACGAACTCAACTTGTTCAGTTCAATTCTTAATAAAAACCTATGGATTTATCACATTTTGCATTGGTTTGGAAACTAAATTACTTCTATTAACACATGAATTTACCATTAATTTACTTCTAACAGGCAACCAGAGTCGAAATTAAAGGAGAATCGGAATTGGTGATAAAGCAACTGACAAGAGAATACAAATGCATCAAAGAGAATTTGATCATGTATTTTGTCGTGACAAATAGGCTGCTCAAAAAATTTGAGTACGTGGATTTGAAAAACGTCTCAAGAATAAACAATCAAGAGGCAAATGATTTGGCACAATTAGCTTCAGGGTACAAAGTGTCGAAGGAAAAGTTAGAAGAGTTAATCGAAGTAAGAGGAAAGGCAATGGCCACAAAATTGTCTCCAAGTAACCTGGAGAATTCACAATTAGGTTTCGCCAATGAAGAAGAATTCGAAATATTAAACATAGACTCCCTAGAAGATACAGATTGGAGGAGTCCGATTGTAAATTATTTAAAGATCCTTTGACAGATACGAAAAGGAAGGTAAAATACAGAGCCTTATCATATTTCTTGATGGGAAACGAATTATTCAAGAAAACCCCTGAAGGAGTCTTACTATAATGTCTTGGTGAAGCAGAAGCTTATTTGGCGCCTTCGAATGTACACGGTGGGGCATGTGGCACTCATCAAGCTGGGCACAAAATGAAATGGTTGTTGTTTCGTTATGGAATGTATTGGCCCACTATGTTAAAAGATTGCATAGAATTCGCCAAAGTTTACCAAGAGTGTCAGTAGCACGCAAGTATTCAACACACTCCTACTAACGAATTAAGCTCAATCATCGAACCATGGCCTTTTAGAGGCTGGGCACTAGACCTAATTGGAGAAATTCGACCCACATCATCCAAGGGTCAAAGATATATATTAGTAGGGATAGACTATTTTACCAAATGGGTCGAAGAAATACCATTAGCCAACGTAGACCAAGAGGCTGTGATTGAATTCATTCAAAAACACATATTATATAGATTTGGAATCCCAGAGAGTATAACTACAGACCAGGGATCTGTGTTTACCAATTGAAAGATGCAAGAATTTGCGAAAGAGATGGGGTTCAAGTTATTCACTTCCACGCCTTATTATGCCCAAGAAAATGGACAAGTCGAAGCATCTAATAAAGTGATAATAGGTCTGATAAAGAAACATGTAGGAAAGAAACCTAAGAATTGGCACAAGACTTTAGACCAAGCACTCAGGGCTTGTCAAACATCACCTAAAGAAGCAACCAACACTACACCATTTCAACTTACGTTTGGACATGATGCAGTACTTCCTGTCGAGATATATCTGCAATCAGTCAGAATTCAGAGACAAGAGGAAATTCCCCCAAACATATACTGGGAAATGATGATGAACGAATTGGTTGATCTGGACGAAGGAAGGCTTCGAGCGTTGGAGATGATAAAAAGGAAAAAGAAAGAGTATCAAGGGCATATAACAAAAAGGTGAAAAGTAAAGTGTTTGTTAATAATGATTTAGTTTGGAAAGTTATTTTGCCTATAGATCGAAAGAACCAAGCTCTAGAAAAATGGTCTCCACATTGGGAAGGCCCTTTTCGAATCTTAAAGGTGTTTTCAAATAACGCTTATGAGATAGAAGAACTGGCAGAAGATCATAGGATCTTAAAAGTAAACGAAAAATATCTGAAAAGATACAAGCCAGTCATGCACGGAGTTAAGATCGCTAAAACGTAGATATTAAAATGAACGTTGTGGGCTAAAATGGCGAATACTTCGCCAAGATGGCTTTATCCTTAGACAAGGCTTGTAATATGAAGTAAACAAATAATCAAAACTGAAATATATTTAATTACTACAAAAAAACCCAGAAACACATACATTGAAGAAAGGTGGTAATACATGCAAACCTAATATTACAAAAGGGAGCATAACCAAAATAAGTACTAAACATGACTAAAGGATAACAAAGTAAAGGCCCACGAGATCCTCAGCATTCCTTTAATTAACCCTAAGATGCAAATCCTCCAAGTTCAGCAAGGGTAAGCTTTCAGCCTAGAAAGAATCAAAGGATCCGGTTACACGCAGCCTTCGTGCTATTCCCAGTTTGACGAACATGTGGGATAAGAGTCTTCTGTAAGGAAGACATAAAGGTTTGCCATGACAAAAAATCTCAACAGCTTCGGTAAAGTGCTTGAAGATCATCAGCAGGATGTTGATTTTTCACTTTTGAAGAGCATAGAGCATGAACTCGGGGTCCCACACCATGATGTTCTCCTGATTTTCCTTTCGTGGGCGAAAGTTACCCACAAGGAGTTAGTGCCAGATTCTACCCAGGAGCGTATTGAAAGCCCGGTAAGGGTTAGCGAAAATACTCGCTAAAACATCAGAGGTGGTCTTGTTGAAAGAATCGTCACAAAGAAGACCAATGTTTTCACATCTCATCACTTTGGAGATAAGTGCTGCAGAAATGATGATGTGAGACCTAGAAACTTCGGAAACGATAGTCGTCTTTCCCTCAGGGTCCATTTGAATGGATGCAAACATCCAGAAATCTGCAAGCATATTTGGATATACAGGGCCCTCCAGAATAGTCAGGTAGTTTTTGAGGTTTTGAGTGGCAAACATCTCATCTAGATCAATGCCATTTTGTTGAAACTCTTCAGCCGAAGGTTTGAACTCCTTGTGAATGACAGAGATGATGTTGTTAAAAGTTAGGGACATTGTTGCTGCAAAAGAGAGAGATGAGGAAGATGAAAGTTTGGTTGAATGAATTATGGAAAAGCATGAAGAAATAATAAAGAACGGTAAGATTTATATAGAGGTCGATTGCCTTGGAGAATGGTTACGCTTTGAAATCTTATTGGACCACGTGTTGGTTCCCCGAGGGAAGATGTATAGTCTGCCGTTTCTAATCTTGGAAGTTGGAGTGTAATCATGGAAAACTGACACACGCACGTCTTAATTAGACGTTTTGAAAAAGTGGAGTCATCATTAACTGACTATTATGACTTCTAGAGTTGGAAGGTCAAATCAGAGGCGAAATGGCGGTAAGGAGTAATTATGTTACGTGTATAGGCTATCGAGGCAATTATGATGGCTAAGGGAGTAAGTATATCAAATAAAGAGTTGGCTAAGAAAACGTTACTCATGGTATTACATGATAAAATACATAGTCAAAATAAAGTGTATGCATCCATTAATGAGTTCGATTACAAAAGAAGGATAAACAGTTGAGACACATTCTAGAGGTAATTACAATTAATCGAAATCTTCACGGAGATTGTTTTTCATGTTAGAATATTGAGAAGCCAATATGGACAAACGACGGTCGATCGTGGCTTGTTATTTTTTCAACTCTTCGATCTCTGAGTCATTTCGATATGACGAATGCCTGCTTGCACCACTTCGTCCATCTCTTTTCGTTTTAATTGCTGGATCTCCTCCTGACGTTCCGTCGCAATCTTCCATTTCCCTTGAAGACGTTCAATCTCTTTTTCCCAAGATTTGATATTCGTCCCACAAGTGTCATACTCTTTCTGGTATTTGGAATGCTCGAGCTCCAAAGTATCAACTTTGACAGATGACTCATTAGCAGCTTTCCACGAAGAGGTTTGAGTGGCTACTTTCGTGCTTAGTTTTTGGTTAACCTCTTGTTTTCGAAGGTTATCTGCTTGAAGCTGATCGAGTAAGAAACCTAGTGAGACAATCACTTGTGAAACTTCATCAGAGACATTGAGTAGGTCTACCTTCTTTAGAAGATTTTTCAGCATAAATAGGAGTTATTCCCAAATACGTAATTAATCTCAACAATCACCATGGGTTGATACCACAAATACCATGTGATTCTATCACAATGACAATATGTTTCCATACAATCTAGTTCAATTCTCAATCTAACTATTGTTAACGATCCATGCCATCCGACACTTTTTTGTTAGTCGAACAATCCTTCTCTAGAAATTACTTGCTCATGAATGTGATATGCTTGGATAATTAAGGTTGAGTGATAATCTTAATTGCATATATTGTCAGTCTTGTTGCACATGCATTCATGGGGAGATGCTACTCCAGTTGGCTTTGATCCTAGTGTGAAAATAGAGGCGGCTTTGTTCCCTTTGTGGATTCAAAAGCGGAGAACTATATGTTCATGTTTTGAGGGCTTTGGTCTTGTCTCGGTCTGAAGCGTGGCTCTGGTTTTTAATCGGGAGCGGTGAGCTTGATACTCATATTGGTACCACATGCATGAGTCACATTAATTGCATTCGAGTCACATTATGTGTTATGTGATTACTTTAATTGATGTGATTTGCCTTAGTGATAATCGAGAATTGTGTTTTTTGTAATGATTGTGGAGCTTATTCAATTTACAAAGTGTGATGAGTGATTGTGCTATGTTCATTATACATATATTATGTGTTCATTATGTTCATGGTGACATCGTGCAGGTTCCGATGATTAGTGAGCTTGTACAAGGATTTAGCCGAAGAGTCTTTCGGTTTTGTCGTTTTGATTAGGTAGTGAGTCAGATGCTCTGATCATGTAATAGTTGGGGTTTCGAACTCATGTTTTTAATGTTTGAATATTGTTATCTTGTTGTATTTGATTTGATGTTTTGGATATATGTGTTGATGGCTATGATGCCAAATATTGAATTCATGTGATATATATATATATATATATATATATATATATATATATATATATATATATATATATATATATATATATATATATATATATATATATATATATATATATGAGTTGCTTATGTTATATGGTTTGGTAGATGGATATAATATGCGATATATTCATTGAAATGTTCTTGAGTTATAATTCTTCCGCATGCGATATACATAATTTATGAAACCATGAAGTTTTAATTTGTGTTATGAAATGATTAGATGCATGTTTGTATGATTTAATTTGGGTTTTCATTTCTATGGAAACAACATGTGACACCCTTTTGCTTATGCATTTTAATTACTTTTATTATATTTATAATATTTAGGGTTATAGAAAGGGGTGTTACAGTTAATACCACTACCAGTGATTTCTCGATGGAAATAGTTGTTGGTAAGAACTTTTTCTCTTGCATTAAGTTGATATTTAGATGTTGGTGTATGATAATGTAATAATGTAATATAAATTGTCTTTGTTGCGACACTTTATGATGATATATCTATAAGGGCTCATGTTCACCTTACAAGAAAATTGTTTTTTCACATGAGTTCTTATTTTAAGCTTTGATGTTGGACAAGACAGTTTTTCGTATAAGCAAGTTAGTGAAGATTATTAGTTTTGTTGAAGCATTATATATCTATGAGAGCCTAAATTACATTTTTATGAAACAGTTGCAGATATTGGGAATGAGGAACATATGAAAATGGTTAATAATCATCGGTCAAAGTTAAGAGCTGCAAAAAGTGAGTTAATTTCATAAAAACAAAATATTTTAATTATTTACAGCTTGCATACAATTAATTTATTGTAATGGGTTGTATCCTTTTAACAATGATTTGATTTTTAGGTTGGTGCTTGCTGGTGAAAATGAAAAACTTCAATACCGTATAATTCATCTTCTACGGTCACTTAAGAATGATGATATGAAATTTGAGCAAGTTAGTATTGTCGGTTTTTCTTTGAGAATTTCTTTATTGACCACCTACCTTGGTCACCTGCGGCGAATTTCCCAAAATGTCCTTATACTTCGGAAATGCATCTCCGAAGATGACAAAAAGAGCGATGAAAATCACCTTTTATTTACGTAAAAAAAAATTCGGAAATGCATTTCCGAAAAAATGCGCGTTTTTGCTGTTTAAACAAAATAGCCTGCCCCCAAAATCATTTACCCTAAATCATTCAAAAACCCAAAATTTCGTCTAAACCAATTGCATAACCACCAAAGGCAAATTCAAAGACCATCAAAGGCTACTCCAAAGGCTCTTAAACTACTTCTAAAGCACCTCCAACAACATCTCAAATCTGTAAGTTTTATAAACTTTCAATTCAGGATTGAAATTGATATTAGGGGTGTTAGAAATTAGTATAGTGTAGTTCATTTAAGTTATTACATGTCACTGGTGTTATTTAGATAGGAAAATTGAGATTTTGGTGCACTTAGGGGAAACTTTTGGGTTTTTTGCAAAAATGATGTCGCAGAGGGGTTTCGGAAGTGCATTTCCGAAAACACCTCCCTCACCAGTTTTGGAAATGTACTTCCGAAATATACCAGAAATATATATATATTTTTATTTTCTTGATTGTTTCTCATTCTTATGGAATTCAACTTTTTCAGGAAAATGGCAGGCAACCCCGCACGACTTGTAGTGCTTTTATTGGCTGATTGGCATCTATGTTTGGCTAAAACATAATAGCAGTAAAACATAATACAACTGTGAATCTTGAAAATATAAAAAGAACAAAATAGGTAAAAGCAAGATGTTTTATGGAATGTCATGACATCAACTCATGACATCGCGCCTGCAGAACTGGAAGGAAGATTCAGTTTGTACTCAACAGATACAGGATATTCAATGCATATTTTGTAAGCCTATGTGGCGCAAATTTAAAGAATAAAAAGAATATTTGAAGCATCAGATCAGAAGATTGAAGATTCAGGAAGAATCAGATCAGAAGATTAAAGATTCAGCAGTTTCTAATTTAGGAGATAAATTAGGAAACTCATGATTAAAAGACCTTATTTTAGCAGAATATTTCTGCATATTTGTAACAACAAGGAGTGCTGCGATTTGTAAGCCCAAGTCCTATTGGGATCAGGTTTTAAATAGGAATCTTTGTAACCTAATTTAATATAGAAAACCTTGTTTAGAAACGATGTAGTCATTAGGGTTTCTATAGGTAGACCACCCAGGTTGTGGGATGGCTGCCATGTCCTTCTCGAAACCTGTAGGTAAGAGAAGTGATTGTCCTCACTCAAAACCTGTAGGTAAGAGTTGAGTATTGTGTTCTTGATCGAAGCTGTGAAGTAAGATCAAGTTATTGTGCATTGTTAATTGTGTAAATAGCTGTTGCAGGGTCGTAGCAGTTAGGTATCACTAGGGAGTGAGCAGAGGTTCTCTTGTCTTGGATGGAGTTTTGAGATAAAGGTTGCATTGGGTAGTGACTAGGTAAACCAGAGGTTGTTTATTTGTAAACCAGAGGTTGTTTACATAAAATAGTACTACTGATAGTGAAATCTTCTTCCTGGCTTGGTAGCCCCCAGAGTAGGTAGTTAGACCAAACTGGGTAAACAATTAACTGTGTTATTTATCTTCTGAATTTTTTGTTCAGTTATGAATGTTATGACATCGTTTATAACATCAGGATCAGAAGTGTTAGTTGTTCCTGAACAGAACCATATAATTGTTTCAATCTAGTTATGTTTACTGAACTTGTGTTATCCCAGGTCTCATTGACTCCGGTTTAGGAGTAATTAATAAATGAGTGATCTTTATATTCTGCCTCTGCTACATTAATAACAGATCATATGTCTTGACATCGTGAATGACATCCGAGTCTGTCATACCAGAATTTTAAATGGTATCAGAGCAGGCATCCTGTCTGTTTCTGGATGAGATCCATGAGGGATATATTCTGGTTGTGGTAAAGGTAGAAGATTGTTTCAAAAAATAATGTTCATATTGTATGGTCGCTTGAAGTGGAGGATGGACCTATATGATTAGACCAACCTGACCTAAGAGCTGTGTAGCTGGAACAAGGAGCACTAAATCCAAAGACTTCATGCGGGAGTGAAGAACTTGAATTTCAGAACTAATTCGACCGAAATCTATGGACAAAGAAGAATCACATCAAAACCTTCATGCGGGAGTGAAGATATTGATAAGGTAACCTCTGTATGTATATGAGTTTTTCAGGTCAAGATTTTGGTTAGGTCTAGTCTGTTGCTTGATGCAGAAGCAAGCATTGTGCAAGGTTGAGCAGGAATCATTCTGTAGTTGTCATGCTTACTACTAACACTTAAAGTAAGCATTGTGTGAATTTTTTTGAGGTATGACTATTTTCCGCTGCATAGTCTCTGAGAAACCCTAGGGTTATGAAGGTTCAACAGAAATATAGCAGAAATTGACAGCTATAATTAAAGTGTCAAAGATACTTGAGGAATCTCTCAAGTCCACTCATAATGACATGATTTATTAGAGCTAATGAATGTCAACTGATCAATGATATTCATAATTATCTGCAAATGTGTACCTTGAAAATTTCAAGGCTGAGTGTTCCTAGAAGGAGGACCAAATGTCATACTAGATGTCAGGACATTAAGAACTAGTATGTAGCTACCAGCTAAAGAACAGATGTTCTGGTGCTAAACTAATGTAGTGTGAGAACATTGGTTTGGAACCTACTCCTGGTCTGGAAGAGGAGACATCTGACTAAGTTAACCAGGACACGATTAACATGGGCATAGTGCTACTAAGAAAACTCATGAAGGTATTCCTTTCTGATCCTTTATGTGAATTTAAGAGCCTTTATCTGGGAGTTTCCTCTGATCAACGAAACCAGATAAGTATTCTTAACCAAAGAACAGTTGTTGGAGTTGAATATTGTGTCTCTATCACAGTGAAATATGGTCAAGAATGTGTACTGCCCTAGTTGTTATCCAGAAAGGGTAGTTTATTTGAAATCAAGGAAGTCAGATGAACCTGACTAAATTAGTGTCATGCTATAACTAAGTCTGTTCCAAAAACCTAACTGAGGGAATCTCCTCTATAGGTACAGACTATGGCATCCACCATCTCAAAATCATAATGAAAGTCTGAAGAAAAGCTTATTGAGATGTTGGTTACTTTATCCCTTGACATGTCTGGATATTGCTGATAATTGGATTATTCTGTTATTACCCCGAGTATTGTCAATTTGACATTAAAGATGTGAACCAATAACCATAAAGGATGATGTCATATCTGATGTTACAACATCATCTCAAGATCTTCAGTTCTTTTGTGTTTATTTGCCGAGAAAAGTATAAATGTGAAGAGGTAATAAGTCGGAATGACCTAGTGTGAGTAGCATATTCTAACTGAAAAGGTGGTAAGTAATTTGACGGGAGACTTAGTACTTATTAGGTTTAGAACCTGGATGCTGGACTGAGAAGAAGTTCTTCTAGCCATGAGTTCTCAATTATCTTCACACATCAAAGAAGAAGGTAAGAGTCTCTGATGTAGCATACTGATTCTGTTAAATATCTTGATGGGAGCTGGATATTTGCAATGTCTGTATAAAACAACTCAAACGTGTATATTGAAGATCAATTTATGGTTATACAATCATAGTTTCTTCTATTTCAAGTTGCAGAGTGTGGCAATCTGAATCTTGTGTAGCAAGCAAACTGGGGTTTCTAAAACTTGGAAACGGTGGCAAATTCCAAAAGAAGGGAACTTCAACGACGAACATCAAAGGTGTCCTAAAGTTGTATATCTTAGGGGGATTAAAAGAGTATGAAGATCAGCAAAGACAATGTTGTTCTACTTCTATCCATTTGCAAAGTCTTTCAAAGACTAATCTTGAAGCAAGAAGAACAAAGTCACACAAAAACCTCAGAACCTTCCCCTTGCGTAACCGACTCCCGTACCTAGTTCTCTGGTCGAAAGACCTTGTTCTTATTCGTTTTAGGTTTGCTGGCGTTCCTTTCCTTTTAGGATAGATATGTTAGTGGCGACTCTGTTGTTCATTTTTCGCGAGCGTGCGACATTCTTCAAAGTCCATCATATAAGAATATGAAGATAGTTTCTATGAAAATGTTAGAGTGTATAAATATGAAGATAGTTTCTGTGAAGATGTTGGAGTGTTGGTTAATTGTTCAACAAGTATAAGAGCAAAATTACATTCTTAATTTTATATATTTTTTCTCTAATATTATTATATTTAGATAAAATTAAACACAACTATAAATTAACAAATTTATTTTATGAAATAAATGTATATGACATTCTTAATTAATAATGAACACATTCCTAATTTTTCTTTTATTTATATAAATCAAATATCTCATATATTTTAATAATAAATATATTTAAATAATGACAAAAAACTCATTATAGACCAGATAGAATAACATATAATTTTTACAAAAATTATTTAAAATAGAATATATTACATGAACTAGAGAAAATATATTCACATAAATACTAAAAATAACAAATATCAAATCAAATATAATTAATATTGACAAAAATGATTAAAATTAAAAAGTATTACTTGAACTGTAGAAAATATATTTTAAGAATTACCAAAAAAAAGTCAACAAAGTTCGAATAAAAAAGTATATAAATTTTTCAAAAATGATTAAAAAATAATATTACATTAACCATAGAATATATATTTATAGAAATACCAAAAAAAACCTAAGACCAAGTAGAAAAATATTAAATTATTACCAAAAATGATTAAATTTTTTTAACATGAACTATATAAAATATATTTAAAGAATAACCAAAAATAAAATAAAAAATACCAATTAAAAGAAATATAACTTTAACAATAATGGTTAAAAATAAAAAAAAATTACATGAATAATCAATAATATGTTTAAAGAATTAACAAAGACCTATTAAAAATTTATATAATTCACACTTCAACTTTCAACTTTCACTTCATTTATCGGAAAAAGAAAAGCTTCAAATTTTGTGTCATTTACTATTCAAATAATGGCTGACAACATGATAGAAGCTAGAGAAGAACTCTTGCTTTCGCCATCATCCTCTGAAACTGCCATTAAGCTGCCACAAGAAACTAGGTACAATGGATGGAGACCTCCCACAAAAGAATGGAAAAAATGGGTCAAAAAGTTACAACCAAAGTTTGAATATTTATGGATTCAAACCGGAATATATCATGCAATCAAAGCTTCTACATATGAAATCAAAAGGGATGATGACTTGATTCTTGAACTTGCTGCTAGATGGTGTTCCAACACAAATACATTTAGTTTCCCATGGGGAGAATCAACAATAACATTGGAAGACACGAAGGTTTGTTTTGGTTACTCACTTGTGGGTTGTTCTGTTTCAATTCCTCTTATGGACAGTGAACAAGTAAAAGTAGAAGAAGAATTAATGGAAGCAAGAAGAATGTTTAATAAGTCTAAAGCTAAAAAAGTAAATCAAAGAGCATGGATGATGTATTTTATGGAGACTGAAAGCAAAGTGGAGCATGAAGCTTTTCTGGTTTATTGGTTATCAAGGTTTGTTCTTCCTGCAGATGCTTATGATACTATTTTGAAAAGTGTAATTCCTACTGCAATACATTTAGCTAATGGAAATAGAATAGCTCTTGCTCCTGCTGTTTTAGCTAGTATTTATAGGGATTTAAATTTACTTAATAGCGTCATTACAAAAAATGCCACAATGACCATGAAGAGTTTACGAGTAACTATTTGGGCTCCTTTTCAATTGATTCAAATATGGGCTTTAGAGAGGTTTTTAGCTCTTAATCCTCGTCCTTATACAATATGGCATGGTTTACCAAAGGTAGCTAGATGGAGTGGAGTTAAAGTATTAAAAAATAAAAACTTGAAAAATGACTTGGATATTGCCGGATTTGTAAATGGTTTTTTGTGGCAACCGTATGAGAATTCACCATCTGTTGAGGTTTATAATGAGAGAGATGTATGTAAATGTTATAATCCTTGGTGGAATCAATCAAAATCTAGCGAGGAAGGAGATAACAAGAGAATGAAGGTTGAGAAACATGAAATGGAATGTTCTAATGAAAGGGGTCATTTTTCAATTCATTAACTATCCAAGAATGACGTTAGTGATTTTGTCATAGATTTGCATTAATGAAGAACTTGTATTGATAATAAAGAGTATTTAAATTTCCTATTAATGTAGTAGCACAGAGTTTAAGTATTGCTTTATGGTATCAAATACTAGTTATTTCTTCTTTAAAGCTGATGTATTTTGAAGGTGAATGAAAGCTGCAGTGGTTTTATTAAATTTAAATTATGTGAATATTCAAAAAAACATTTCTTAAAAGGAAGTGATATATTTATAAATAGATGTATATTCTCTTGTTTGATTTGATTAAAAGGGAGTTAAAAGGAAGTGATATATTTATAAATAGATAAAAATTATATTATTGGATGTACTACAGAACTTAAATTTATTTGCCAAACAATATTAGAAAATATTTTATTTATTTAGTTATTATTAAATTATATATGTTATGAGTTTTTAGTATTTTATAATATGTAATTTATATGCTCTGACTTTTATTGAAACTTTTAAATTAGATAAAAAAAATTTATGTAGTTTTTATCATACTTTTAATTTAAAACTTTGAAAATCATAATGGGAGGAAGGAAGCAATATGCAAACGATTTTCTATCAGAAAAAAATCTCTTCATACAACAATGATGAAACATATGTGCAGAAATATCTGGTTTTCGCTCTAATATGACTTCTCAAGCAGAAGCTAGCGAGTCGGTTGAAGAAAAAATATAATGGAGTTGTTGTTTATTTAAAATCGCCAAACATAAAGAATCAATAACAACTCTTGTATCTTGCAACATAATAGAAAGAAATCTTACGGTTAATGGCTTTGAGCGAGAACATAGATGAAGAGTTAAGATAACTACTCATCAATGTTCAAAGGAATCAAAAACTTCCATCATTATCATTTTCTTAAAATAGATTTTTTATTTTATTTTACATTTGTAGATTGTGAACTACTTTTCTCTGAGTCTATCATACTTTGTGTCACTAGTACAAAAAAAAGTTTAATTTACACCAGTTTTTTATTAAATTTACTCATTTTTTATTAAAAAAAATCAAGTGTATATTCATCGGGTGAGAAATGTCTAACGAATTTACACCTGTTTAAAAACGGGTGTAAATACATGCTATGTTACACCCTTTTTTAATAAAAAATGGGTGTAAATACTTTTTACGTTACACCCTTTTTTAATAAAATACGGTGTAAATACGTTCTAGGTTACACCGTATTTTAATAAAAATCGGGTGTAAATACGTTCTTAATTACACCCTATTTTAATAAAAATCGGGTGTAAATACGGTCTTAGTTAAACCCTATTTTAATAAAAGTCGGATGTAAATACGTTCTTAATTACACCCTATTTTAATAAAAATCGGGTGTAAATACATGTTAATTTACACCCTATTTTAATAAAAATTGGATGTAAATACATGTTAATTTACATGCTTTTTAATAAAAATTGGGCGTAAATACGTTTTTAGTTACACCCTTTTTATATATAATTTATATCCTTTATGAATGAATAAATTTACACTCTATTTTATTATATTATATTTAATACCATTTACACCCTATTTCATTTCATATGCTACATTAAACTCTATTTTAGTTATCACATTTCTTAGTATTTTATGTACTAAGAAGTCATAATATTTCAAATACTATAAATTCATACATAAAATCATATTTCATGTATTAAGTCAAAATATTTTTCATATTTACCAAAAAGTATACAAAATCTGTCCGATCAGTTTCACGGAAGCTACTCAATTCTTATTACGACTACAAATGACTACAATCTGCCTGATACTAAATTCTTATTACGACCACAAATGACTACAATCTGCCCTATCGGTGTCTCGGTTTCTTTATCGTAGAGTAATTATGCAAGAGCCTTTGCAGTTTTCTTGACAGGACCCATTCCTTTCCCACCCCCCATTAGCAAAATCGTCTCACCTCCCATCAGCAAAATCGTCGGTAAGTCAGAATCCATCTTAAGTTCTTCTTTTAGTTGAGCCTACAATAAAAAACTAACTCAATTCCAATGTTCCATCAAAGAGATCAAAATAGAGCTTACATCTTCAATATGCTTAATACCTTGACAAAAACCGCCGGAAGTCCCTCTTGTGAAGAGCAGTAACATCTATTCACCCAAGGATGAAACCTGTAAAAAGTTAACACATTAAATAATTGATTTTAAAGCAAGAAAATTAACAAGCTACAAAGAAGCATGACGTTACCAAGTAGGATGGCAGATACTAAGATCAGTGATAACAGTGACAAAAATAACTTTCTTTTCCAAATTTCCCATAGAGAAATGTTTTTTTTTTAATAAGCCATGATATGCATATATATAAACTGGGAAAATTACACACAGAACTCAAGAGAGCATAATCAACTAACAAATCACCCTACAAAAATTCAAACCCAGCAATATTTAGAGACTAAGAGCAATACTCTAAGGGTGTATGAAACCATTCTTACCAGTTACATAGGACTTTCTTCTTCGAACCGATTCCCAACCACCACCAAGAATACAATTTTATCTTGTGGACAACTTCGTCTACGTCAAGAATACCATTCTTAAAAATAATGTCGTTCCTATGATTCCACATGCACCAACAGGTACCAAGCCAGAATGTTGCAGCTCTGTATACGTTACATGACCCCTGCAACACAAGCATCAAACCAGAAAAATGTGGAGCACAGTCGTTTCGAAGCGGACAACTAATTCCCAACCATTGGTACATCAAATCCCAAACCTTTGTGATCATAGGACAAGAGAGGAATAAGTGGTTCCTCTCCTCCAAATGCATCAAACAGAATACACACACACTCTCAGTGTCCTCCTGCACAATTCCTTTGTCAACCAACAGCTCCCTTGTTGGCAGTCTATTAAGTAACATGCGCCAAGCAAAAAATTTTACTTTAGAAGGAACCCTTGCCTTCCAAATCATCCTTAAGGCCTCCAAGGTGATAACATCCTCCGAATCCGCCTCTTCTACCTTTAACAGTTCCAAATACAAAGAGTTTACCGAGAATATACCTGATCCCCCCTTAGCCCACACCACCGAATCACGCACACCTCTAATGGGAGTGCATCCTACCAAGATCTCCAATAACTCTCTCTTTTCACTCGCAGCAGCATGACTTAGCACTGCCATGCCTGTATTAATCTCCCACCTCCAACAGTCCTCTTCCCAAACACCCATCTCATTAACACAGACATCAACATTATCAATAGATAAAAATAGGTTTGGATACACCTCACACAAGGTTTTATGACCTATCCATCGTCTACTCCAAAAAGGAATTAAAGAACCTTCTCCCAACTTAAAAGATACGCAATTGAAAAAACAATTTACCTCTGCCGAGTCAGCAATCTTCAATAAATCCTTCCACCAAAGTGATTCCTTGCTTCTTCTACCAGGACACTTAATTAGCACAAGTCTCTCCCACAAAGCTCCATATCTAGCTTCCAAGACACCAATCCAATTTGCATCAAAATCATTCAGGAACCTCCATAACCACTTTGCAAGCAACGCTTCATTGAACTTGGCCAAATCCTTGAGACCTAATCCACCATCACTTTGATGCTTACACATCTTACTCCAACTGACCCAACACATTCCTAGCCTATTCGGTTTATGATTCCACAAAAATTTCCTCTGAATTCTGTTAAACTCCTTCAGCACCAAGGATGGAACTTTAAAAAAAGATAAGTAGTACAGCGGGATATTAGTTAGAACCGATTTGATCAAAGTAATCCTTCCACCTATGGATATCAGTCGACCAATCCACGGGGACAGTTTTGCTTTCATGGCAGCCAGGATAGGATTCCAAAAAGAAATACGCCTATGATTACCTCCCACCATAACCCCCAAAAACTTAAACGGGAACTTTCCAATCTTGCACATTAGAAACTGACTAGCTGCCAATATAAACGACTTCTCTAGTCCTATTCCATACAGATTACTCTTCCCCATGTTCACCTTAAGGCCAGAGATCATTTCGAAACCTCGCAGGATTGATTTTATTGCCCACAAATTCCTCCATGATCCTTCACCCACAATAATTGTGTCGTCCGTGAATTGCATCAAGTCATAGGTCACCTCCTCGTTAATCTTGAAACCTGAAAACCCACCTATACTAGTCGATTTTCTCACCAAAGACGCAAAAGCTTCCACCCCATTCAGTAAAGGTCGAACCTGATCTTGGCTTTTGAACCTTGCTTCAAAGTGCTCTCTTGCCACCCTTTTAATACCTTCCACATCCTCCACCAGACCATGTTCGGATAGAACCGCTACCACCTGATTTTTCCTAGTCCTAGCTTTAAGCATAGCATGGAAAAACTTTGAGTTTCTATCTCCTTCTGCCACCCACCTCTGCCTTGCTTTCTGTTTTAAAATACTCTCTTTCAAATTGAGATTATTCCACATAGCCCTATGCACTTCATTCCTTCTATCCAGCAACTCTTGGTTTAGTTGATTGTTTGCAAAACAATCGTCATCTTCTATCTTATCCATTTCATCCACTTCTTCTTCAATTTTCAAATCAACCCAACCAAAAATGTTCTTATTCCACCACCTCAACTTGTCTCTAAGCCTTCTTAATTTCTCCTTGAGAACAAAAGCCCTGCTGCCCTGAATATCAAAATTGTCCCACTGCTCCTTTACGAAACCAAGAAATTCCTTATGTTCAAACCAACAGTTTAACACCTTAAAGGGTTTGGGACCCCAATCAAGCTTGCTAGACTTCAACCATATAGGCCTATGGTCTGAGATATCCCTCTTACCACACTCTTGAGCCACCACATTCCACAAATCAATTACACCAGCAGATAACAGAATTCTGTCGAGCCTGCTCCTGGTTTTGCCATTTGCACTAATCCAAGTAAACTTATTCTTTATCAAAGGAATATCCACCACCTCCATAAAGTCCATAAACTTCCCCAAATCTTCCATTTCCCTAGGATTTCTCTCACTCTTCCCTGAACTTTCCTCCTTGTTCTTCACAGAGTTGAAGTCTCCCCCAATAATCCACTCCCCTGCTGGCAGTTTCTGTTTCCAATCCAGTAGGCATTTCCACAACATCCTCTTTTCTTCAAGGCAACAAGACGAGTAGATGTTAATAAAATACATATTCTTACCTTGCCACTCCGCATTCAGACCCAGAAAACCTTTCTCTTTAAAGCTGAAAACCGGATTGATCACGTCCTTCTTCCAAATTGTTACCATCCCCCCAGATCTTCCTTCAGAATCTGATACCGACCAGTCACAATCTCCAGATCCCCAGAAGCTAGCAGCTAATGAATTCTCCATCTTTGTTAATTTTGTTTCTTGAATAAAGCATAAATCCACCTTCTCCTTAGATAAAATGTGCCCAATGCGCCTCCTTTTAATGGAGTTGCCGCCCCCTCTAATATTGAAGGTTCCAATATTCATGGTACCAGTTCTGATAGCGCCTTGCTCCTACTTTTCTTCTTCCGTTCCCTGTCTTCCAAATCGCGGACAATCCCTTCGAAAACTTCATCGTCTTCTTCTCCTTCTATTCCCATTTCTTTAATTGATTTCTATACTAACGACGGGACCTTCTCCTCCATCCTCAAAACTCTTCTATTACCTTGAATTACCTCAGAATCAGTTACAGAATCAGCTCCATGGCTAGAGTCAAAAGAATTTCCAGACTTAGAAATTGAAAACGAATTAGACACATGAGAAACATGATAATCTTCAAGAGGGAGGGATGGAATAGGGTTTCTGAAAGATTGGGCCAATGCTGAAAAATACGAAGGCACACACGGAATTTTGACACTCTCGTAGATTTCTCCAATCCCTTTTTTCCTTCTAAATTTCGGTCCTTGGGCTTTGCCTCCCGGCCCAATAGCTTCTTCTAAAGGAAGAACAATTTCTAAATGGGACGAAGACGCCTCAATATCCACCACTTTAGTCAGTAGAGGCCCACCTACGGAAGTGTTGCTTCAAGGGATGAACACTACTTATAATATCTTTGTATTCCATCAACCCTGCCTCCACCTCTCTGAAAATGAGACAGTACAGTTTCAATCAGAAAACTTCATTGGAAATCTGAAAGTTATCTCCAATTTGTTGGTATAATTTTAATCCTCCATGTTGTTGAAAACAACTCAAAATATTTCACTAAGTTACACAATGATGTTTGGTTTTGCAAGCGACATTGATAGATGAAAAAGTTAAAGCTTTAACAATCTTAATCCTACATAACCCCACACTAATTTTTTACCTTTACCTTGTCCGTCTCCCGTTGTAATGTCAATACCTGAAGGGTTGTCTTGATCCGCACCAAATTCAATTTGCTTCGTTCACATTTGCTTGTTACATTAATCACCATGCTCTGCCACGGATTGAATTTGGTCGAGGAAGAGATTGAAAAGAACGTTAGATAAGCACTTTTAAGAGGAGCAAGAATCGCTTTTCCGTTTTCACGTTTGTTGAAGTTGCGCGTTGTTGGTAACTTATTATTATTATTCTCTGTTTCTTTTCCATATTATGTGTTAAGTTTCATAATAAATGATTAGTAGGAAACTTATGATAAGAGATAACTATACTTCATATCTATTATAACAATACATGTTATACAATAAGGGTTTCAATGAAATAGATTAATATTTTGAGTTATAAAATTAAATAATTTTTTTAGTCCATTTAAATTTACACCCATATTAAATTTAACGGGAGTATTTGAGATCTGAGTACAATAATATTTTTAATTTACACCCGTTTTTAAAAAATAGGGTGTAAATTATCACGTGCTTATACTTAAAATGATATTTTATTTACAAAATTGCTATCGAATTTCTTATTTACACCCATTTTTAATATATTGGGTGTAAATGTTAAAATTATCTATTTTTCCACTAGTGTGTTTTATTTGGACTTGTTTATTTAATATATTTACTTTGCTTAAAAAGAAAAAGAAATATTGAACCATTTGTATTTTTGTTTTTGATTCAAATTCAATACATTGTGTGAATGATGTTATGTTTAATTTGTGAGTTTAAATTTGTGCTTGTGTTAGCGACATTGAATGTGCCAAGTGGTAACGATGTTGAATGTTGGTTTTCGAATGAGATGAGTGAAGGTATTGAATTTGAAGTGTGGAAGGATGAGTTAATGAACGAAGGGGATGAAACCTTGGAATTTCAATTTATTATTATGTAGGTTGTTTTTTAATTTTAACTAATTGATTCACCTTGGAATTTTCAATTCATTATTTTGTTTTCAATTGTTAACTTTAGATGATAGTTTCTTTTCACTTTTTTTTCCTCTTTTTCATTTTGTTATTTACAGGGAGGAAGTATATTTAATTTTGTTAACTTTAGATGATAGTCCCTTTGGTTTCTTCTTTTTCATGGTCTTGTATGGAGTTATTAGTGTAAGTTTGTTAACAATATGTAAGAGAATTTCACATTAAACTTAGGAATATTTCAAGACATAAATATTCACATTCA
The DNA here is from genome assembly GCF_029867415.1 of Vicia villosa. Lineage (NCBI taxonomy): Eukaryota > Viridiplantae > Streptophyta > Magnoliopsida > Fabales > Fabaceae > Vicia > Vicia villosa. Next base: position 131,508,541 of record NC_081182.1, read on the forward strand.
TAAATTATTGTGTTCAATAAAATGATAGGATTAAAAATTGCATTGCTCTTTCTAATTTCCTTCTTCTGCAACAACAATGTCTTTATGAGCGTTTGACGGTTAATTAGTTCATTCTCCAGAATCAGATAAACTCCTTTGTTTTCTAACGCGTTTTCTTCAAATACTTATACAAATTCAGCCACGATGTCGTTTTCTAACAGCCACATAGGATTACATAATATTCACATAGAATATTTTGTATCTGTTGAATACAAACTGAATCTTTCTTCCAGTTCTGCAGGCGCGATGTCATGAGTTGATGTCATGACATTCCATGTAACATCTTTCTTGTACCTGTTTTGTTCATTTTACACTTGCAAGATTCACAGTTGTATTATGTTTTATTGCCATTATGTTTTAGCCAAACATAGATGTCAGTCAGGCAATAAAAGCACTAACAATCTCCCCCTTTGGCATATTTTGGCTAAAACTAAACATTCATTAAAAGTGAAGCAAAACATAAATACTTCAAGACACCAAGGAAGAACAGAATTTACATTCTCAGAATTGGGTTGTTTACCTTCTGTTCTTCAAGACTTGAACCACATCATAACATCTTCAGTCTGCTATAAACTCCTTTGTTTCTTTTTACAGTAGCAAAATCAGAAGATGATATTCTCTCCCCCTTTTTAGACATAATATGACAAAGACTAGACCGATGTCATAATATGCACTGGAACACCTTCATGCAACACTGATGTTCACGAGGAAGATGATGTGAGAAGACCTTTGTCTTGGAGGACCAATGGTGGCATAAGGGACCCCTTACTTAGTCTTGTACCAGAAACCGAATCCTAGCTTAGACCTCGAGAGAGGACTTGAGTGAAAACTATCCACCAGTCCTAGTAACTCAGAACACAAATCACAATTGTGTTCATAACTCAGATCACAAATCACAACGAAAATGATTCCTATACTGAAGGTTGTATATAGTGGAACATCTTTGTAGTTATTGCAGAAAAACCCATGGTAGAGACCATCAACATCCCCAGCTCGTGTTTTTATTTTTCTGAGGAGGTTTTGGTATAGTAACCCATCACAATACCAAACCCAGACTCGACTCACAAGAACGTACACAAATGAAATTTTGAGAGAGTATGATTTCTGCAATTCACGGAGATGCTATTATATACCCAATGGAGATTATAGGAAATAAGGATGGTCTTTGGTCTTGTTAAATGGTCAAACGATTAATTAGGAAACAGTTCCAAAAGCAATTACTCTTTCCAAAGCAGTTTTTGACTGTTTTTCTGATAGGAGTTATCTTGAATTACCAGTGGATGCATAGTCATTGATTGTATTTTACACCGACCGCTGATGTGTAGATATACTTCAATTCAGATTTCCTTGTTTGACTTTGAAGATTCAATGTCTTTTAACATGTCATGACATTATGTTAGACATTGTCTCTTTTCTTTCCTTCAAGTACATAGCTCTAGAATTCGTAAAAGATTAAGACTGAGCATCATTTGGATCAATTAACAAACTCCCTACTTACTCACTCGTCATAGACATAGACTTCTGTTGTACTGAACACCTTGAGACTGTTAGATACATCTACCTCATTAGTGTTGAAAAGGAATCGTGGTTACTAGTTGCACATGGTTATCTTGAACCATTCACAAATAACTGACAAAAGAATCACATTTTCTTCATGATGTAAAAGTATTTTTAACCAAGAATTTTTCTTGACAAAAGAAGTTACCCCCCCTATCTGAGATAGTCTGAGCTTCCCCAACGGATTAAGCTTGAAACGATGAATGGAAAATATAATACGCATCTTCATATCTTCAAGAGCCGCACCCTATATTCAACAATCTTGTTGAACACACTCACTATAGCAAATTTGTTCTTCACAATAAATACTTACACCAGAAGTAGAATGTCATAACATTGTGTCTGATATTTGAACTACCAGTATTCTCCACAAGTTTCATCCCCTTTTTTTAATAGACCCTTGCCTAAGAACTTATCTCTTTTAAAAACGATCAACATCTGACCTCTTGATACTAGAAGCACACACAGAGAGGTTTCCACAATCTCAACAAACAGAACTGCCACTCCTTGAATTTTGTTGAGCATAACCTTACCATGTTTGAATCAGATCATGGTCTGCTTAAGACACTTTGAAATCCTTCTTGATAAGGTGTTTTTCAATCTCACACATTGATTAACATACTCCTTGAACAAAAGAGATTCTTCTTTATCCTTAGCTGTGTTGATCAGATCATAGAACTTTTGTCTTCATAATCATCTTCACTAAGTAAAGTCTTCATCATGAAAGTAATTATGTATTTCCATAACACATTACTAACATCCATATCAGAACCTGCCCATTCTAATCCACATTATGCCTGAACTGCCACTTTAGACAATAATGTTGCTTTTTCAAACTCCTAATGTATATTCCTAGTCCTTCTTCTAGGAAATACGTACCTTGTGATGTTATTACCACTTAAGACACAAGTTCATCTTGTAGCGGGGAAAATCTAATATCGAAGCCATGGGATTGACTCGAATCAATATATCGTTTGAAATCGCCACCGCGCTTTATTTTTTCAAAGGAAAAGGGAAAAGAACGAAAAACCCAAAGTTTTGTTTTTAAAACAAGAAAGAGAACTCAGGTTCGGGTGTTGATTATATGAGGGGAAGGTTTTAAGCACCCCTCATATCTGTGGTATTCCACAGGAACCTTTTTGAAAATCTGTGTCGTGTGTGCTAAAAAGGGTTTATTTTATTTTAAAATAAGCTCGGCAAAGCGTGAAGCTTTGTGCCTACATACCTCCTCGGTGCAATGGAGAAGTCAGAGCTAATGTCACTAGTACAAAAATGTTAATTTACACCCGTTTTTTATTAAATTTACACCCATTATTTTTAATAAAAATCGGGTGTATATCCACCGGGTGAGAAATGTCTAACGAATTTACACCCGTTTAAAACGAGTGTAAATCAGGTGTAAATACGTTCTTAATTACTCCCCATTTTAACAAAAATCGGGTGTAATTGGGCATAAATACGTTCTTAATTACTCCCCATTTTAACAAAAATCGGGTGTAATTGGGCATAATTACGTTTTTAATTACACCCTATTTTAATAAAAATCGGGTGTAATTGGGCGTAATTACGTTTTTAATTACACCCTATTTTAATAAAAATCAGGTGTAATTGAGCGTAATTACGTTTTTAATTACACTCTATTTTAATAAAAATCGGGTGTAGATACGTTCTTAATTACACCCTATTTTAATAAAAATCGGGTGTAATTACATTTTTAATTACACCCAGTTTTAAAAAAAAATCGGGTGTAAATACGTTCTTAATTACACCCCATTTTTATAAAAATCGGGTATAGATATGTTCATAATTACACCCTATTTAAATCTATTTACACCCTATTTCATATACACCATTTAGTTATATTTTATTTTCAGTCATAATATTGCAAATACTATAAAATCATACACATAAAAATCATATTTTAACTAAGTCAAAATATTTTTAATATTAACCAAAAAGTATACAAAATCATGTCGAGTCATAATATTTCAAGTATTATAAAATCATTCATATAAAAATTATATTTTAACTAAATCATAACACTTTCTTCATATATAATTTTACGCCATGCTTGACGGTTAAGCTTCGGTGTTCTCTAGTCCAATTGAATCCAACCGCTTTCCACATGTAGCATTGGATTCATCCATGGCCAAAATACCACGCTCTGGAGAAGCAATTGTTATCTGTATGAAAAAAAACAAGACACAAGAAATTATTAAAAATATTGAATCTCATTGGAATTAGAAGCCCACCCTTTAAGTATGAACTTAATTAAAAATATTCACACTAGATATGGTTGTAAAGTCTTGCATACAATTGTCTTTTTATTTCAAACTTGATTTTATTTTAAAATTAAAATTAATATTGAGTTTTATTTTTATATAAACACATGTCCATGAGTTGAAAATTTTGCTACACTAGTATATAAAATAAAAGAATAAAATGAGAATCATGAGAAGATACAAAAACATGAATCTAGAACAAGGTTAGAAAGCATGATATCAGGAAAATTTTCATATCCTTACAAGACGGTACGTGATAGTTTGCTAGAAAAGTTGCACATCCTGCAGAGAATACATGAGCCTGGAAAATCACCAACCACATAGAGAAATTTAGATGGAGAATGTTTCATCCAATAAAGCATAAAAAAAACTTTTAAAAAGAATGTTTTAATATTAAGATACTTAGATGGAGCCCTTCCAAAAAGCAGTGCTGCCTGTGCATAAGCCTAATACCGAAAACTGAAATCAATTGAAGCATGGGAAGCCATGTGTCTCAAGGTCAAAAATTAGATAGGATGAAATTCAATAGTAGGATACTATGTTTGAAGAAATTAGATAGGATGAAATATTACCAGAGCGGTATATTCAATTGAAGCATGACGAGTACTGACTCAGATGATCTACCTCCATCTGAAAGGCTCATGTGTTCGAAGTTTGTCCATCGCCAACAGCTCCAAACTCTGTCACTGAGGCACTGTAAGCTCTACAGCTCACAACACAGTACTCAACATAGTGCTCCTCAGCCGGTGTTTTTCGGCTCTCAACTACATTCAAGCTTAGGAAAGCAACCAATAGAGAAAGTAACAACAATAACACACCCATAGGAAAGAAAGATGAGAAATCAACAATGTTGAGCTATAGATACATGTATATATTTGGTAGTGATTATTAAGCATTATATTTTGCACTTCCTCACTCCACCCACCCAACCACAAATTATATTGCTTATTCTGTCATGTGATAACATTAACAGGAATGTGATAAAGTTGCATTTAATTGATTAAGATTAAGCAGAATTTACTGGACCAAACTATTGCATTTTGGTTGGAATTTGTTAAGTTGGTTTAGTCTTGACATGCATCTAGTGCTTAAAAGTATATGAACCTTTCCATTCCAGCATATGCATATCTTTTTTAAATTCATTTCCCTTTTGGTGGAGCATGGTCATAATTGATACTCCACTTTCAATTAACCATATATGTTAATTCGGAATATGAGTTCAAATGGATAGCTTAGCTAGTATGGCTCATAAAATTGCCACAAAGGCTGAACTTTTTCAGTTACAAAGAACCATAAATATTTCTTGAATTGTCTCATTCCCAGTATTCCCTTTATGAAAGAAACAAGTTTTACATCAACATAGACATTTGAGTATTATGAGGAGAACATGACAAAAACTAAAAATAACTAGAGACATAAGAGTAAAAATAACTAGAGACATAAGAGTAAAAATAACTAGAGACATAAGAGTAAAAATACCTAGTAGTATTTGAACTGATACTAGTGAAGTATATATAAATATATTTATACTCACAAATATCTCAAAAAATCAATATATCAAAAGTAACCTTTTCTTTTTGAACTCTATACATCATTTATGCAGTGACTGTCCTAATTAGCCAAACTTTCTAGCTACCTATTCTAATGAACCAGATCTAAAGAATTTAGTGGTGTGAAAGAATTTCCAGAAGAGTCATCCTAACATCAATTAAACATTTATACAAAGCTTTTACTATTTCCTCAATATCCTGAACTATATCCTCCAATTCCTTGCACTATATCCTCAATATCACTTATTTATTTGTCAAACTTCATTTAATAAAGTCATTATCCTTTGTGCTATATAACAGGAGGTTTATTAAAAAGTGACCTTTCAGAATAACATATAAATTACTTGTAGTACATAAGAAGTACATGTTGTAAGGATTGTATGAAGCCAACTGTTAATTGGCAAGACAAAGTCAAAGCTTTTTTTTTTTACAAAGTCAAAGCTTAGTCCTCATTTTTCCAGCTAATGAACAAATACTTTTAAATGAAATAATCTTAGTCATTACACAGCCAAAATTGATGAAGTAAATAAACAAAAGAATTAAGAGAATCCAAATACTCAACTTGATATGAAAAAAATCATTGTTTAGCTGTAACTGATTTGTCAGATTTAGCTTAGAATTTAAATATAAAAAATGATGGGTTTTGATATATTCTATTGCAAATAAACCTCTTTTGTAGTATTTCTTCCAGAAACAGCCTAAGTTTGCTCACACCTATATTTGTCTTTCTTGATAAAGAAAAATAGACTAACATATTCAATGACTTTTCATCACTCATACTATATTGCTCTTTTTATAAAGCTAGCTTGGAATGAAAACTACAATACCATCTCATATAGACACAAAATGAAAGAAAAACTCTATCAAGAATGAAATCCAGTAATAATAGTGATAAACAACATAGTAGAATGCACCTTTAGAGACATTTAGTGATATTATCATCTCAGTCATTTGAGATTAAAAGACCTGCATTTTCTATGAATAGAAAACAAAATAAATCACTTTCATTTCTACTAGTGTTTGCTTGCTCTTAGTAAATAATATGAACAGAATAATTTCATTCTTACACAGACACGGACGATACGGTAATTGTTCCAAACAATCCTGATAACAAAATGCCAACTCCCTAACAAACATAAATAAGATGCATGAGGAATTATACTTAAAATTGAAAGTTCTACTTGATAGCTTGGTTAAAAATCAACATTTATATCAAATCAATTATGAAATTTTACCATTATTACAATTATCATTTATAAAAGCAAGATTTAGTTGTGTCTGTACCTGCCAACCGATACCTCGACTAAGAATAGAAGGCGGTAATGGTGTTGCACTTGCATGCCTATATACGGCAATGAAAGCTCCGGTAGACTGTGAACCGCAAGAAGCACGTGAGTATATAACTTAATTTTACTTCAACATAAGTAAGCTTCATTGCACTGATAAAATACCCCATAGTTCCGGAAAATAATAATAACGGAATGTACAATTTAAGAATAATTTCTTCAAGAATAACAATTAAACAGAAACCAAATCTTACACCAATTAAAAAAGAGAATATCTTAAAAAAGAAGTCACCTCTACAAGAGCAACAAAAGATGCCATCATCATGGCAAACGCTTCGCCTGCATCAAATGTATTAACAGATAAGTGGTAGACACTAAGTAACAGGCATGGTTTTGCAGCTGAGTTAACGGTCAATCGGATGAACATTCTAAATCCGATAATGCAGTTAAGATACAGTTTGATTTCGGACAGTGGAAGGTTAGTAAATACAATGTAGGTGGCACACTTTTACCTATATCTCCAAAAGCTTTTGTGGCTCAAAACTTAAGAATCCTTCTGAATACTGAAAACTCTATCCTTTGAAGCTTTACTGTGTTGCCTATAGGAGCCGCCTGTGTTATTTACATCCAAACCGAACTCGTGTATACCATCAGTTTCACATCATTCCATATCAGAAATCAGAATCAGATACTTGTAAAGCATCTTCCATGTTTTTCTCAAATGCAGTTTCCTCTTGTCGTTCAAGCGGACCTTGAGGAGTTCCAAAAAGAGTGGAGAATATCTTCTCATGGCATTCATCACAGAAAAAGTAATAGGAGAAGTGACCCTCATTAGGAAGCTTGTGAGTTACAGCTTCTGGTAACACCCTTTCTATGTATTCCATCATTGATGGCGGGACCACCCTATCGTCCAATCCCTGATTGAGAATTCAAAAGGGAAATGTAAGATTCCTAAATGGCATTGAGTTGAACTCCAGTTCAAAAAAATAAGTCGGAAATACTCAAAGAACATGTTCAAACCTGCCATATGTGTATACGGCCGAGATATCCTGCGGGTTCAAATTCTGTCTGACCGTACATGGACTTCAACCAAAGAAGCAAGCTTCCTGTTCGACACTTCTTATGCACACGAAGTTCTTCGATGTCGAAATCCCATTTAGATACCTGCAGTACAGCTTCCTCTATAAATGGTTTCATGTTTCCCTGGCGAACTGACTCCTCTAAATCCCTCTGCCAAAACTCTTGGAATGCAGGTTCGTCGACAAGAATTTCATCCTGAACAACATATATGAATTAGATTGTCAACAGATCATAACAGCCCTAAATGGCTATTGGCAATAAAGAAAACATTCGCACACGTTGTATCCCTTTCAACATTATTCAATTTCAAGGTTGTCGCAGCTCACCTTCTTTCCTAGTGAAAGTGAAAATTGCTTGTCAACGCGGTCATGCTTTTCCGGCAAGAAACTTTTCCGATAGAAAAAAGAGAGAAGCTTTGGAAATCTATAAGCCAAGGAATACATATATTTTCTCCTTGGAAGCCACTTCTCCCAAGTTCTTTTCATCTCATCTTTAGTCATGTGTGACTCATATGGATTAACCATAGGGGCTAACATTGCAGCACCTGTAATTTCATGTAATATACAAGTCATCAACAGTGGGTACACAAACAACTAGAAATTATTACATTGGTATAACCACAATTGACATTTTCTTCACATTAGCTTACATGAATCGAGATAGAGCCACATTAGCTGATGAATTGAAATTTCGGTTGGGATGCGGATCACTCTCCCCAAAACCAGGAAGATCATAAGTGACCAAGCGAACACCATACCCTTCAAGCAACAATGGTTTAACCCCAGGAATACCTACCATTAGCCAAATTATAAAAGGCAAAAGAAAAATTATTTGCAGGGGAAGATAAGTGGTAGACACTAAGTAACAGGCATCAAATGTTTTGTGCAGTCAGCAAGGCCCGCAAAGAAAGCTCAATAACAAGCGCCGAAAGGGAAGTCACACCGAACAGGTGAACCCTCACTTCCCCAAGAACAAGTGATCACACCCTCCATCATATCTCTCACCGTTGATATCTAATCGAACGGTCATCCGCAAAACTCAAAAGGCGTCGGATTACACGAGGACGGTTCTAATGCCCATACTATATAAAGATCGTAGCACGCCGTTTCAGGTATTCAATTCATTCCTAATTGCATATTACCTCTCGCTCAATAACTAACTTGAGGGTTGGAGTGTTAACCTAGCAGGTCTACCCCTCGCCGCCGTACCGAAAGTTTGACCCACCGTACCAAGACCTCATTTCAATACTTCATCACACACTTCTTCCAAACAGAATAATTTCAATGAAAGTAAGTGTACAATTGGTTTAGATTGAAGTGACAGTGCAGATGGTTTAAATCCAATCTGTAACCCAAACAAAATATGCTTAAAGAAGTGAATGAACATGAATGAAGTTGTTGAAATGTTCTTGATGCAGTGGCATATGTGAATTTAATTCATTATTTACATTACAATCAAACAATGCATATGGTTTAAATCCAATCTGTAACCCAAACACAAGATAACATTCACATACCATGGCTTCGAGATATCGAAGTCGTTCCCTGCACATTTCCTCTCTAGCCTGCAAATCAAACAGCACATTTCAGTACCCACCAAACTTTTATTCAATTTATTGGACATTTAACAAAATGGGTCGAGTTTTTAATGATAAAATGAAGCACCCATTTTCCAATTATGTGAGGAAATTCAACAAACACATAGAGAGCATTGAGAGAGTATTACGAGTTGTAGATCGTTGTAGAGAGGCTTGGAGATGAGAGATCCATCGGGAGCCAAGCAGTGGCGCTCTAGCTGATCGACGACATGTGCTACATCGGCGGGGAGGTCTTGGCTGTGCAAACCCTTAACCATTGATCGAAACGGTGTCGTTTTTTGTTACACGATGGTGGTTGGTGGCTCCGAGTCGAAGATGAAGAGAATCAGACGGTGGTGGCGGTTCGGGTTGTGACGAGGTGATGGAATCAGAGGGTGGTGGTGTTTCGGGTTGGGAAGAATGATTCATGGTGGATGTGGAATTGAGGTTTGAAACATATGGAGTTGACACGGTGAAAATTAAGAGCATAAAAATGGTGATTAGGGTTCAATGAAACGAGGAAGAGAAATATAAATATTAACTTTTACTATTTTACAGAAATTAAATTTATTTTACTTTTCCTATTTACGCCCATTATTGAAAAAAAATAGGAGTAATAAACACTTGATTATAATTTTTTTTTTTTAATTTACACCCATTTTTTAAAAATAGGGTGTCCATGATTACTTGTTAATACTAAAAATGAGACTTTATTTACAAATTTGCCATCTTATGTCTTATTTACACCCGTTTTTAGTATAATGGGTGTAAATTTATAAATTGTATTGTCATTTTTGCACTAGTGTGTAGTTCCGCTTAAAGGGAAAAACGTTTTAAAAACGAATAAACACTTTATCGTCGTTGGAGAGAAATACTCAGCCATTGATCTTGAGCATGAGAACAAACGAGTTCTTTGCATCGCTAATGAAAGAAGGGCTCCAACTCGGATAAAATCGACGAGTATGCCACTAGCTCTCTCACGCGGAAAAGATCTCATTGTATCAATCAATTTCAAAATCGTGGGGTATAACCACTCGTTTCGACAATTAACGGTGTCTAAACTTTGAAGAAAAAGCCACTAAGGGCAAAAGAAATTTTTAAAGAAAATGTTAAAAAAAAGATTGCAAACATAAGAATATTTTGGAAAAAGGGAGAAGATTTTGAAAATTTAAGAATGGGAGGAGATGAAGAGGCTATCCTATTGCGTAAAATAAAAGCTAAGGAAAAGAACGGTCTAACCGAAATAAGAAGCCAACACTTGACATTGTGAGTCAAGGTAGATTTCCCTTCCTTTGGAATATCAATACTAAACCAACATTATCACTTAGGGATCCAGATGAACTTATTGTCTTAGCACCACTTTGCATTAAGCACATTAAAATTCTGACGAAAATCGGGCAGAGTAACGGCTGTTTTCGGGTAAAATCCTTATCTCAATGTCTTGGAATTAACCATCAAGGACTTTCAAGGAAATACCTGCACATACAAACAGGCAACAATCCAATGCCAGACAGACAGAATAACAGCAGAGTAATAACAGAATAGGGGGTCCAGAGGCACTAAGTCCATAAGTCCGAATCTCCAAAATGCTCAGGATAGTAACCAATAGTCCAAAAGAGAGCCTTATATGTTTTTTAGATTTTTGTTATTTATTATTGTTTTAGCATAAAAGTAAAGTATGGTCCAAGTGGACAAAAGAAAAATAGCGGAAGCATAAACATAGCGTCCAAATGGACAAAGAGAAAATAGCGGAAATATAAACGTCCAAATGGACAAAGGAAAAATGGCGGAATGTAAATATGATGAAATAAAGCAATAAAGCATAAAATGTAAAGAGCGATATAATAAATTGCGGAAATTAAAGTTAGTTGTTAAATGTTAAAGATAACCATCTTGAAACTTGTCAAGTATGTTATCAAAGTTAGTAAGAAAGATCGATGGTGAGTGAAGGATGTACTCGGATTTAAATTCAATAGAAATTTATCAGAAGCTTGATAAAATCATAGCGACTACACGATAAACCTCCATAAGTCTTAAATCAACCGCATACAATTCTCTTCCATATTTGATCTTTTTTATTCGGGACACGAAATATTGCGCTATGTTAAGCAGATCGCCAAGTGATTTATGTAGAAATCACCCTACAACGAGGCCGGTCAAAACTTTATGTGCTAATGCATGCGAGAGAAATGATATGTAGATCATTCTCCGAAAGCAATACCGCACGAAAAGAAAATAGGTAACGATCTAGTCTTTACTAAGAATCCATAAGAATTCTCAAAGTATTAAGACTTTCATCGATCAAAAGAAAAAAAAAGAAGAAGAATAAAATCATAAAAGATAATCAACTCACACTATCATTAATATCATTCATCTAATATTATGGATTTGGTCATTTCAAACCTATCAACATCCTAGATCCAATGATATTAATGAAATGGAGGAAGAAGGATAAAATTCACAAAAGATAGTCAACTCACACTATCATTAATATCATTCATCTAATATTATGGATTAGGTCATTTCAAACCTATCAACATCCTAGATTCAATGATATTAATGAAGTGGAGGAAGTAGGAAGCCAAGACAAGCATAAAAAAGGCAAAAAAACCACATTCCCCAGCAGGAAATCGATTTCATGCAGGGGGAAATCGATTTCCATAGTGCAGTTTTCAAAAAAAACAAGTTACGTTCAGCAGGAAATTGATTTCAGCCTTAAGGAAATCGATTTCATCAGTGTAAATTTCACCAAAAACATCATTTAAAGGCGTGAAACTTGATTTGAACAAATATACAAACTCCTTATGATCACACATCAACTTGAGCACGAAATTTCCATCAATTCACCATCAAATATGACCAATATAGCATCAAAGATGCATTAAACACAAGCAACAAAGATCTACATCTTAGAGTTTAGGAATTTACCAATTCTTGAAACAAATGTTGAAGTAACTTCAAGAACAAGCACAATGTGTGTAGATCCTTCAAATTTGGAGATGAACAAGCAAAGCAAAGAGAGAAATGTAGAAGGTTTAGTTCAAAACTAGTAAGATTAAATGTGAATCTCACTAATTCTATGAAAATGAACTTTGGGTGAGGGTTTTGGAAAGGGTGAGAAATGAATTTGCAAGCAATTTTTTGGCTCTCCAAGCTTGAGAAATGAGAGAGTAGAGGTCTCTATTTATAGAATTGGAGCAAGAGTAGTGGCAAATTGGTCTTTTTGTGTTTGGTAATTAATTTGTGGTTAATTGGTGTTTAAGTGGAATTTAAATGGTAAAATGAGGTTTAAGTGGGTTTAATGAAGGAGTTAATTTTGATGAGGTGGAAAATTGGTAAAATGATCAAATAAAAAAGGTGCCAAAATGATGTCAAGCTTCCCTCTCTATTTTTTTTTGAATTTCGCCCCAGGGAAATCGATTTCCCCAGGAGTGAAATCGATTTCCCCAGGAGTGAAATCGATTTCACTCTGTTCCAGAAGGGAATTTGGCACAAAATACACTAGGGAAATCGATTTACCCAGGAGGGAAATCGATTTCATGCTGTCCAGAATGTGATTTTGTTGAAAATTGCTGCAGGGAAATCGATTTACCCAAGAGGGAAATCGATTTCATCAGTCAAAAATGTGGAAAATGCCTTGCTTCTGGATGTCTTGGCTTAGTACCTACAAAACAAAAGCATACAAAGAAACAAAGCAATATTTTTGGTATTTTGGTTAATATTAAACAAATAAAAAGCTAAAAGTGCTTGATGATTCCCCTCAGAGATGATCACAGTATCACAGATAAAGCTTCATAATGGTACTCTTGATTGACGATTGAATGCAATTGATGTATGATCTTAGGGTCAAAAATTGGGGTATGACAGATGCCCCTATTTAAGTTTCTTCGATTCGGAGATACGATGATTGTAAATCTTCGTTTTGACGAAATCGAAGAGACTTAAATATATAGAACACAATTTTCAACCTAAGACGCTATGCCCTGCCTAATGAATGCATATGATGAGGATGAAACACGACAACACTGGGGAGGAAAAGAAACTCCACTGGGGAAACAAATGTTTTGCGGGCAGAACTCCACTGGGGAAGGCAAGACTTTGTTGGAGAGACGAAACTTTGGTGGGAAAAGAAACTTCTCTGGGGAAAGTATTTCACACTAGAGTGGTTAGAGCATCACCCTTTGCTGGAGGTGAGAAAGGGGGCATCCTCTTTCACTGGGGATGAGAAAGTATGCATCCTGAGTCAGAATGCCAATCATCCGTTAATAGGACACACACCATCGTACCACTGATGACATGAAGAGATATACCACCGTACCACTGATGATATAAAAGAGATAATTCATCGACGTACCACTGACGATGAAAGAGATGTACCGCCGTACCACTGACGATAACGCATACCAACGTTCCACTGAAGGCATGAAGAGATATACCACCGTACCACTGATGATATAAAAGAGATAATTCATCGACGCACCACTGACGATGAAAGAGATGTACCTCCGTACCACTGACGATAACGCATACCTGTAACACCCCATATTTTCATTAATTGATTTAAATTGGAATTAAAATTATTTATTTGAAATTATTTGGCATTTGATTGGATTTAATTGAAGAATTATGAAAAAGGAGGTTATTGGGCCAAATGTGGTGTTAGTAAAGAGGGGGTGTTATGTTAGTAGGCCTTTTACTAAATTAAAATCTATTTTTCATAAAATAAGGAATTGAGGAAAAAAGGAAAATAGATGTGGAAGAGAAGCAGAAGAGTAGAAGTGCTGATACGTGAAAGAGGAACAGAAGAGGAAGAGGGCTAATCAAGATCCTTGGCTAAGGTAAGGGGGGACTCTTCCGGTTAACATCTTTTATCGTATTATAGATGATGGGACTGATTTAGATGCATTGTTTGTGTCAATTGGTTATATGTTAGGTTGGGGTTTTGGGATGATTTTGATGGGAATTGTTTGACGTGATGAATTGTATGATCATATGGCTGTTATGATGATTGTATGATCCTCCTTGTGTGTTATATTTGTGTTATAACATGTATGTGGCTGATATGGTGGTATTTGAGGTTCATGATATAACTTGATTTGGGTTTTGGGGATTTTGGGATGACTCCCGTAATGCTGTCAGACGATGTGAGATCTCTGGTTTTTGCCAGTTCGCGCCGCGAAGGTGGGTGCGCGCCGCGAAGGCGTAACTTTTCTCGTTCCGCGCCGTGAACCTGTGTTTGCGCCGCGAAGGCGTGTTTTCTATTCGTTACGCGCCGCGGACTGTGTGTGGCGCCGCGTGCTGTAGCGATAATTATTTTCTTTGAAAAATGTAAAAATGTGTAACTTTCAAACCGTAAGTCCGTTTTAGACGCCGTTTTGGACGATGTTCCTTAAATTGAATGTTCTACCATATAAAATAAATATAACAACAATAACTTGATTTTATTTTGAAAAGTATCGTTTTCTTCAAATCTGGTTTACTCTTGTTTTGCATAAATGATGAGGTGCAATGGGTTGTTGTTTGCATAATTGAATGTGTGCAATGATGGTGTTGTTATAATATGATTGCTCCTGCTTGTTATACAAATGGATTTTGTCCATGGTAAATATGGTTATCATGTATTTTGATGAATGATGAGGTAAATACTCTATCGTGGATGAGTTGCTTTGTTGTTCTTGGTACGCGATTGTGAGGGGTGCCATTGTTGTGCACTGTATAATGAATGATTTACCTACTATGATGCTGTGGTTATAATTGGTGTTTGTTATACATATATTGTTGATGTAAAATATGTATTTTATTATGGTTGAGAAACAACATAACTGTGTGTGGCTATTGATTATCGTGGTGGTTGATGATTATGACATTTGGTTGTTTAATGTTGATGGTGAGCATGTTATGGTTGATACATGCATTTCATAATCATGTTGTGGGCTGTATCCCTTATGGTGGTGGGACAGCGGTAGCTAATTCCCATTGTGTGGAATTGGTGAGAGAAGTAGCCGAATCTTTATGGTGGTGGATCGGTGAGATGGGTTATCCTATGTTTGGTACCACATGCATATAGTTGCATTTGCATTAGGTTGTTGTGTATAATTATAACATGAATGGAAGATTGTCCAATGTTATAATATTTGATGATGGTGTAATTGTTATGGTGATGTCTTTTGGTAATGTATTCTATTGTTGTTGTGTGTTGATAAGTACTTCCTGACAATCTGAATATAATGAAATTGGATGAATAATGTGACTATGACGTGTTATTGTTTATGATTCGATAACATTTGTTAATTGTGAATGAGACTCACCCTTACTTTGATGATTTCAGATTGGCGAGTAGCGGCTTTTGGCTCTGGTGAGGATAGCTCATAGGCCAGTTTGTTTAAGTATAGTGTCGGTGTCATGCTCTGATATTGTAACACTAGGGGAACGCTAGTTTAGAGTTGATGATGATACTCTATTTTGTTGTTATTGGAGTAATTTTGTGAGATATTGCATAGATGATGTTATGCTTATCTGTTGATTAATGTTCCGCTGTATAGAAACATGATTTTGTTAAATGGATGATTTGCCCCTAAGTGAAGCATGACAATTGATTTATGATAAATTTGTTATAATTGGAATTGTGGCACCCTTGTTTTCATGTTTCACTCTGAGTTATTTTATTAATTTCCGCGGGGTTTAGAAGGGTGTTACAATAGTGGTATCAGAGCAGGTCGGTCCGTCCGGCCAATCGTCGAGTCAGTTGAGTTGCACGACAGTTGTATACTGTTTGTGTTTTATCCCTTGGTACACGACATGTGAGTGAATCACTGTCGATACTTGTTTGTTTTGTTGTAGGTGTTGGATTGAAACAAGTGGGGGAGAAGCTTGGCTTCTCGGTGATGTTTCAGTTGTAAGATGATTGATTCAGTAGGCTGTTGTTGGCAACAGTGCGAGCGTTGTCGGGGTTTGTTGTTTCCCGAGTTGAAAGTGACTTGGAATTAAGACTTCACTAGGAATTGAGTTGGAACATCTTGAAGGAAGATGATTAGAGGTAATTTACAGTTATTGTAAGAGAAGGAAATTGGAAAGTTGCAATGTGTCAGCTCTACTGGTGTACTGCGAAGATGTCAATTGAGTAGCTTTAGTTCTCGGAAGAGATTCAGCTGCAAGTTTGCAAAGAGGATTGCTGTCGTAATGTTCCAGAAATCGCTTTTCGGTGATGAGATATGTTGCTCAAATTATAAGAATGTTTGGAAGTGAAGAGATATGATAAGGAGCTGTTTGGAATGTGATCGAGTTGAAGAGAATGAGTTTTGGAGTGAGATTTTCGTAAGCAAAACGCAGGAAAATTGCTGAATAGCTGCGGAACTTCGAAAATTCATAACTGGGGTTCTGGACATCCGAATTGAGTTCCGTTTGAAGCGTCGGGAAGCTAACGAGATGAAATTTGTTATAAAAATAGTTGCAGCAGCTGTAACATAATTAATTGTGACAGGATGATGTTGGAAAGAGGTGAAGTTGCGGTTACTCTTGTTCTTATAACTAGACTTGTTTATTGGTACTGCACGGGATGTCAGTGTCAGTGTCGAATGGGTCGAAGGAATAATTAGAAGGTTTGTTGAGGAGTAATTTTAAGAATTGAATTTACCAATTGAGGAGTTTTGGATATATCGTATAGAGTGTCGCTGCATGATGTCAGTGTTGCATTTTTCGGGCAATGATTGGAAAATTCATATCTTGAGTTCCGAGTGTCGGATTAATGTGCCGTTTGAACCTATGAGGAGGAGGGATTATGTTATACCTTATGGGAGAGTTATAAGTACAGTAGAGGTGATCCTATGAGGAGATAGTCTGAATTCGGTTAAGGAAGCGTGGAACTTGTTGAATAGGGATGTCTACTACCGATTATTTGAAACGAAGTTGAGTAGGACATGTGGTTGATGAATAAGTCGATGAGATATTCGGTAATAAAGATGATTTGAATGCCGATGGATTTTAGTGAAGAGTGAATTAGTAGTAAAGATGGAATAAACTTTAGAACTCTTGGAATCGTATTTGTGATGGCAAAGTAACGATAAGTATAAACGAAGAATTGTAGAGAATTTCTAACATCTGTTGACGTGAGGAAGACTTTGTTGAGATTCCGAGTGGAATGATATATGGACGTGGAGGATGTCATGGAATTTGGATTAAAACCACGAGTTATGAATGTTGTGCTATTGTGTTGCGTCAGAAGTCTTTAATATGTCGGTGCTAATGATGAATGAGTTGGATTTAATTGGACAATTTTGAGACTTGAGTTGGTATGTGAAGGCACTCCTAATAGTGTTAAATTGGGTATGCTAAAGATGACTAATGGCATTCTTGACGAGATTAGAGAAGGTCAGCAAGATGATGTGAGTTGATCGATAAGTTGACTTTGAATTACCAAGGTAAAGGCGATGAATTCAGAATCGACGAGAATAATATAATGAGGTTAGTGATTGGATTGTGTTCCTGATGTTTTAGACTTCGGAAGAATATTCTAGAAGAAGGACACCGTATTGAATTATTGAACTATGACGATGTTAATGAGTTTGGGTGCAAACTCGGAAATGGACACTATTATGTAGTAACGACGGTTTATGCTTAAGTATGATTTTTAACTATCTATTGACAAATTGAGGACTTGATCACCCTTAATCTCTTGTTGGTAGTAGACGGAAATCATATAAATGAGATGAACTTGTTTTGTTACCTTAATGGTATAAGATGTGATGAATACTAAGCCGTGAAGAATAATCACTCGCTATGTGTGTGAAATTATGAAGAAGTGAATATGGAAGAGTGCAACATGATGGGCAAATGACTTAAAACGGGTAATCAGAGTCGCACAGCGAAAGTGCGATGTGGAGTAGTGTTATGAGTACTACTTGGGGGAAGTGAGGAATTAATATGTCAGGAGCCTACATAGAGAATATGTATTGATCTATATGTTGGATTTAGAATCCAGTGGATGTAAGGATGTCGTGTCGGAGAATTATAAATCTTTCGATTAATTGCCGAGATAATGAATATGTTATTATGGTTGTACGTAGTTAACGAGTATGTATTCGGCGAAATTAAAACGAAGAGTTGATGCTATATGATGCTGTCATAATTTTGTGTTGTTAATAAGGTGATATTGTATATTCCAGATATAATGAGGAATTATACTCCATGAAGGACGAAGTTGATTTAATTCTTAAAGAAGAGCGAGACTCAGTTTGAGCTATTTTGTAAGCAATGGTATATTAAGGATGATGAGGGTGATTATAACTACTTGTGTGTACTCGTTCCGATGGTTGGAATGTCTTAATAGATGTAGTAACTCAGGAATTGTTGTTGAATGAATATAAGTAATTCTAAGTGATAAATAATACCATGGATGGTAAAGAATGATTCTTGAAACGAATGAGTAAAGAGAGTCAGAATCGGGTAAAACTCAGAAATCTATTTGGTATAGATGATTGTGATGAGTAGTCAGAGTAGTGCGGAAAAAGTGGAATGTAACGTGTTGGATAATTACTGGTGTGACTTAAGAGGAGTCAGATAATTCGAATTCAATGGTATAGGAATATGAGTATTGAGTTTCTTGAAGGAAGCGGTTGGTGAAAAGTGTAAGTATTACCTTATCGCTCAGATGGAAAAGCGTGTCTAAGGTTGGTACGTTCGTATATGGAATGCATGGCTGCAGTGTTGATCAGGTGTGATCATACCACGGGTTGCGTGATTATATTATTCAGTTATTGGGCGTATTGTATGGGTTGCACTTCAATGTACTATTGTTGTTAACCTTTTGGAGGTATAACGAGTAGTACACCTTTGGGCAGTCAAATGTGACGTAAGAGCTGAGATTGAATGCGTGAGATGTGCTTTCTGTTGGTTATATCAGATGAATTTGAGGATTGAAGACCAAAAGTTGAAGTAATTGCGCGGTAAAGAGATAGCATTGGTCAGAGTGGCTTAGGGAGGACCAATCATGTGGTAATGTTAATTAGGAGATGGAGAGTCAGGTGAAGGACTCTTATGCGAGCTGGTTGCTTGAAGTATGTTTTCGAGGACGAAAACTCTTTTAGTGGGGGAGAGTTGTAACACCCCATATTTTCATTAATTGATTTAAATTGGAATTAAAATTATTTATTTGAAATTATTTGGCATTTGATTGGATTTAATTGAAGAATTATGAAAAAGGAGGTTATTGGGCCAAATGTGGTGTTAGTAAAGAGGGGGTGTTATGTTAGTAGGCCTTTTACTAAATTAAAATCTATTTTTCATAAAATAAGGAATTGAGGAAAAAAGGAAAATAGATGTGGAAGAGAAGCAGAAGAGTAGAAGTGCTGATACGTGAAAGAGGAACAGAAGAGGAAGAGGGTTAATCAAGATCCTTGGCTAAGGTAAGGGGGGACTCTTCCGGTTAACATCTTTTATCGTATTATAGATGATGGGACTGATTTAGATGCATTGTTTGTGTCAATTGGTTATATGTTAGGTTGGGGTTTTGGGATGATTTTGATGGGAATTGTTTGACGTGATGAATTGTATGATCATATGGCTGTTATGATGATTGTATGATCCTCCTTGTGTGTTATATTTGTGTTATCACATGTATGTGGCTGATATGGTGGTATTTGAGGTTCATGATATAACTTGATTTGGGTTTTGGGGATTTTGGGATGACTCCCGTAATGCTGTCAGACGATGTGAGATCTCTGGTTTTTGCCAGTTCGCGCCGCGAAGGTGGGTGCGCGCCGCGAAGGCGTAACTTTTCTCGTTCCGCGCCGCGAACCTGTGTTTGCGCCGCGAAGGCGTGTTTTCTATTCGTTGCGCGCCGCGGACTGTGTGTGGCGCCGCATGCTGTAGCGATAATTATTTTCTTTGAAAAATGTAAAAATGTGTAACTTTCAAACCGTAAGTCCGTTTTAGACGCCGTTTTGGACGATGTTCCTTAAATTGAATGTTCTACCATATAAAATAAATATAACAACAATAACTTGATTTTATTTTGAAAAGTATCGTTTTCTTCAAATCTGGTTTACTCTTGTTTTGCATAAATGATGAGGTGCAATGGGTTGTTGTTTGCATAATTGAATGTGTGCAATGATGGTGTTGTTATAATATGATTGCTCCTGCTTGTTATACAAATGGATGTTGTCCATGGTAAATATGGTTATCATGTATTTTGATGAATGATGAGGTAAATACTCTATCGTGGATGAGTTGCTTTGTTGTTCTTGGTACGCGATTGTGAGGGGTGCCATTGTTATGCACTGTATAATGAATGATTTACCTACTATGATGCTGTGGTTATAATTGGTGTTTGTTATACATATATTTGTAGCAACCTGCCTAAAAATTAAACTTAGAGAGTCGCCACCTATTCTGAAGGGCGAATAGGAAACCCTACGCAGTTTAGAGATCAGGGTAAGATACTATATTCAGGTCGAGGGAAGGTGTTAGGCACCCTCAACCCTTTCCTATGGCTTTGAATCTAAAGTAACAGTTGATGGCTAAAATATTTGGCTTTCATAGCTAAGGAAGTGAATAGGGGAAAAATTGAGATTTTAGTGAAGGGGACTCGCCTTGTTGCCAAGTGCCTACGTATCTCCTTACGGAGAATCAGAGTCAACGTAGTTCGGGGAGGGTTGTACGCCCCTTAGAGTTGAATTGAATGTATTTGAATTAGTTTTGAGGCTTTTTGAAGGGCCTCTCGTAGTTTTAGAAGTTGTGATTTGAAAGGGCATTTTGAGTTGCCCAGGATAAAAATCCTGTAGTATCGTGGTTTAGTGTATTTTAGATGTTTCGGGCGTACAATCCTGATTTGGCACAATTAACCGCAATGACCAATAGGTTTGATCACCATAGTTAAAAGATTGGGGTTTTGCATCATTACCAATTCAAATCGATTGATTCGATTATCACTAATAATGAATTAATATGTTTTATTATTGATTTATTAATTTATCGTTACCCCTCATAATCGATAGATTCGATTACAAATAATAACAAATTGATAAGGTATGCTAATCATCATAACCAATAAGATGGTTAAAACCATTTAGCAAAATAGTTGTATTTTAATTTATAGGATTTGATTAATTAAATTAATCGATTATTAACCATCACGACCAATAGATTTAGTCGGAACGAATAATAAATTAAATCCTAATATCCTTGATACTTTGGGCAAATGGGATGGAGCAAACCCTAATCTCTTTAACCTTTATAGGGTTCTTTTTGATTTAATATTAATTAAAACTAATTAAATCAATTAAGTCGAATAATCGACATAATCGAACAACCGGGAGAGTAAATTATAATCCTAAATCCTAATTTAATATTCTAATCCTATTTAAAATAAATTATGTACATATTAATATACAAATATAATTAAACAATTATCTAAATATATAAATAAAATAAAGGAAACCTGGACAGGATCTTGTGTGGTGCGCCCTTGCAGATCCATGGTGGTCTTGCGCATCAGGGGCCTTAGATCTGAATTCGTTGGGAATCCAGTGGTTGGTAATGAGGACGCATGGTAGTCTTCAGGGACAGCACAGCGCCTGATTTATGACTTATCCCTAGCAAGCACACTCATGAAAATAATAGGAAAAAAAATACACATGACCTGGGAATCGAACCCAGGTCTCCTCACTCCATGGCCATGCGCTTTAGCCGTCTGTGCCAAGTCTTCACGCTGCTTATAAATCATCTCAAAAGTAATAAATATAAAATATAAATGTTAATGGAGACAGTCAACAAATTGCACGCGTGGGCCCCAATGATCCTATGGAGAACCAATCAGAGTGGGAGAGAAGTCTGAATATGGTTGACTGACCAATGGTTATCCAGCGCGCGCAGACCACAACCAATGCGTTTTGAATGGACCATTTACCCTCTGCCACGCGTGCCTCCGCCGGTCCAAGAACTTCGCCGCCGCCTGAACAGTAATTGCCGATCATCTTCTCCGGCCGGTTCAACCACCATAATCTTCACCAAATCGGAGCTCTTGAGATGACGGGCTCTAGGGCGAAGAGGAAGATGCAATGATTGGAATTGGTTAAATCTGGATGGAGAGAGTTCTTTTGTGTGCCCTAGTTTCTTCTGTTTTCTTTCGAGCTTGGAACCCTTATTTTTTCAAGATTTCGTCCCCCTCCTTGTGTGCTGAGTGTTTTAGAATATATATGGAGTCTATTAGGTCATTCCATGGGCTTGGACTCTTTATTTTTGATCCCTTGGAATTTTGCATGAATATGCATGAGTTTTCTTTCTTTTAATTTGGCTAAAACCCTCCCCTTTACCCATGAACGAAAATTGGTCCTCTTTATGGTGTTTTTTGAACCTTTGTATGATTAAAAGGAAGTCCATATGTTTTAATCCATTTCTTTTGAGATTTTTCTAAGTTTATTTCATATTTAAATGAATAAAAATCCAAATAAATAGTAAGTAAAATTATAAAAAGGTGAGTATGGATTTAGAGGTCTCATACAAGGTCATGACCATGCTTGAAGTGAAAATCTTAGGCCCATTAGTCAAGAAATTCAAAATTCTTCATTTAGGGTTTTACATGTTTCTCGAAAATCGACCAACTTGTGCACACTGTATCTCCCTCATTTTTAATCATATGGAGGCGTTCTTATGCTTTTTTAGGAAGCTCAAAGAGTCCTATAAATGACCTTTTTGGTTTCATCTCAATTGAAGCTTCCATGCTCGAGTTATGGGCTTTGACCTAAAAGGTGTTTTACGTTGACTTTTCAGAGGACCTGTAATGTTTTTGTCCATATTTCCCAAATGGTTCATTTCTTGATTTTGGGCCCAACATCAAAGTTGTAGAGGATGAAATTTCCTTGAGGACAAGCTTTGGTTGAGAAATTTCTGATACTCCGTGTGGAAGTTATGACCAGTCAAAGTTGCGTTGACTTTCTCCTAAAGAAACCCTAATTTGAACCTTTTGCATTCGTTCATTTCTGAGTTTCTATTGATGGATCATGATCAACCTTTGATCAAATGATGGATATAATCTCACATACTTGATGTCGACCAAAAATCTTGAAGTTTGACTGTATTTTGACTATAGTTGACTTTTAGGTCAACATAGTCGATTATTGGTCATCTGAGCCATTGAATGAGCAGTCCTTGGAATATAAGGAGAGAGAGTGACTTGAGAAAACCTTAGAGTCTTGAGTTATGGGAGATGAAAAGAGGAGGGCAAATTTTGGGGTATGACAGCTGCCCCTGTTCAATCTTCTTAAACCTGAAGAATCAGGTAGGCACGTCTGCCTATCGTGATCTAAAGGTAGAAGATGATTGGACACTGAAATGCCCTAAAATTTGCATTTGTCGAGAAGGACTTCTGAGGGAGATGGGCTTACAGATGTCACCCAAGGTAAATACCATTTCTCAGGATTGTGAAGCATATGCTTTCGAAAGGAACCACCTGCTTTGATTGTAGTACGGCCTAAAAAGGCAACCTGAATTTTGTGCAATGTTATGATGCATGCGATGTATGATGCAGTGAGCTTCTCAAAATAAATGAGAGCGATGTATGTATATGCATTATGCATGAATGAAGTAAGTTAGTTGGATGATGCATGTTCGTCAATTAAAGTATGTTAGTAGCTCTGAAAAGAAAGATAACACCTTTGATTGTTATTGATGATGTTTTTGGAGAAGATCACTGCCGAGAGACTAACGTGATAAACCCAATTGAGAAACTTTTGTAAACCCCTTTGTAAACTCCTTTGTTGTAAAATTCTTTGTAAAACTCCGTTTGCCTGGAAAAGCTCCTAGAAAGGATGGAAGACGTCTTAAAGAAGACTGCCTGGAAAGGCTCCTGAAAAGGAATAGCGAGGACCTTCTGTTGGTTGTGTAATTGGCTTGCTATGGTCAGCAAGCTTCCGCAGTTTGTGAACCCCCACTTACTATAGTTCTAGTAAGTTTCCGTAGTTTGTAAACTTCTCACTTACTATAGTTCTAGTAAGTCTTCGTAGTTTGTGAACTTCTCACTTACCATAGTGCTGGTAAGCTACTCGCAGTTTGTACCTCTCACTTACCATAGTTCTGGCAAGTTACATCGCAATTTGTACCTCTCACTTACCATAGTTCTGGCAAGTTACATCGCAGTTTGGACCCCAATAGGATTGCTTGCTATAATTCTAGCAAGTTCACCTGCACCGACAGGGTTATCGGCGAATATCATCGCAGAATTTACCTGTTTCACCAGGGTTATCTGCGAGTGTTATCGCAGAATTTACCTGTACCACCAATAGGGTTATTCGCGAGTGTTGTCGCGAAATTTACCTATGTCACCAGGGTTATCTGCGAGTGTTATCTCAGAATTTACCTGTACCACCAATAGGGTTATTCGTGAGTGTTGTCGCGAAATTTACCTATGTCACCAGGGTTATCTGCGAGTGTTATCGCAGAATTTACCTGTACCACCAATAGGGTAATTCGCGAGTGTTGTCGCGAAATTTACCTATGTTATCAGGGTTATCTGCGAGTGTTACCGCAGAATTTACCTGTACCACCAATAGGGTTATCCGCGAGTGTTATCGCGAAATTTACCTATGTTATCAGGGTTATCTGCGAGTGTTATCGCAGAATTTACCTGTACCACCAATAGGGTTATCCGCGAGTGTTATCGCGAAATTTACCTATGTCATCAGGGTTATCTGCGAGTGTTATCGCAGAATTTACCTGTACCACCAATAGGGTTATTCGCGAGTGTTGTCGCGAAATTTACCTATGTCATCAGGGTTATCTACGAGTGTTATCGCAGAATTTACCTGTACCACCAATAGGGTTATCCGCGAGTGTTATCGCGAAATTTACCTATGTAGAATTTTGTTCTGTAAATGCGTATGTATCATGCTTATGCGTTGTTTGTATAATGCGCATGTGTGAATGCTTACACATGTATATGTTGTATGTATATTGATGAAACGGTCAGACGAGGACTGACTACCAGACGGGAACTGGACTTTGTAATGGTTTGGATTGCCAATAAAAATTGGGCTTTTGTGATATGTATATGCTAATGCTAATGCGTATGCATGTATGCTAATGCTGATGCAATCTCATGGTTTTATCTCCTCAAACCCTTTGAATTTGTTTATTCCATGCTTGCACTTATACCCTGACTATGCTTATGCTGGCTTTGTAATGTTTATGTATGCTTATGCATATGCGTATGCTTGGTTGACGTAATGAGTGGAACGAAGTAATGTCTTCTGTAAGATTACCCGAAAAAGGTCTTTTGAATGGATGTGAATGTTTGTCTTGAAGAAGACCACATAAAGAGTTACGGTGTAATGTATCAACCAATGTATGTAATGCGTGATTTGTATGTATTTGTGTGATGCTCCAACGGTAGGTTATTAATAACCAAAGCGTATATAGTTCGCTGGAGTTGCAGGTCTGTTTGCTAGGATGGGGTGCGATGCTAGCGCGATTTCCCAATACCTGTTTTGTTTGAGCTCGGAAGATCGTAGTTAGGAGAAAGAATTTGTTTGATGTTGTAAAGTGCGAGAACGCCTTTTTCCTTTTGTTGTGTGTCTTGCGGATTTGATATCCATTGCCCCAGTATTTTCATGGAGAAAGATGCTTATGAAGGAAGTGCCCCAGGGAATAGCCTTGTCATATGCTTCGATGTTTAGATTGAAGGGTGTGCCCCTGATCTCCAGGTCATGGAAGGTTATCCATAGTGTTCTATCCTCTGAATTTGAATTCTTCCCATGTCTGACATGCCCCTGTTTGAGATTGCTTTGAGATGTGCCCCAAGTCGATTGAACCTTAGGAAGACTGCCCCTAGTTAATAGGATGTTCGATTGTATGCCCCTGTGCTCCTTGAAATTTTTTTGCCCCTGTTTAGGAGAACCCCCTAGATGTGGTTCCCCCGACTCCAGGGTCTTTATTAGAAATGATCACCTTTGATTAACCCATTTCGAGATTTCCTCGATGCTAAGTGTATACTCGTAGACGGTGTTGTACCTTTTTGAGAAGTAGCTCCAATGGAATGCGTATGCAAGTTTTGAAATCGAAGTCCGTTATGAATTAGGACTGGATGGTTTTGGAAAGAATGCTTGAAGAAGAAAATTGGTTAGAGATAGTTTTAACAAACATAGGAGTCAGTATAACAAATCCTGCTTAACATGCTTTCATGGTTAACCTTGCCTCAATTAGGACTTTTAAATGTTGTAACTTGGCCTGGTTCATGTTTTAAGAAACAATGGATATAAGGCTCAAAATTTTATTTATCCCACCCCTTTCTCCTTGATGTTCTCCAGATCCTAAAAATTCTACTAATCCAATGGATGTGCTTTGTTTGCAAGAGAGTCGTTTCAGTTTCAATGTTGAGCAGGAGCCTTAGTAGAGATCCAAGCATAAAATATTGTGAAGATCCAAGCATGGATGCGAAGCTTTGATGATTTAGCAGTCACCAGATTATCCATTGTATTTAGCCTTTGTTTTTATCCCTTATTTTTGCATGAACCAATTCTTTTGAATTTGATCCATCGGGATGCCCTAAATTTTGCCTAAGTCGTTTTTTTTTATTCATGGAATTTTTGACTTAGCGGGCGCTTTTCTCCTTTTTCTTTTGAATACTCCTTTTGAGATTGATCCTTGGATATTGAATATTGTGACTGCTATGTTGATTTTGATTTGTAAGCTTCGCCTTTGATACTTCCTCGATCTTGAATAATGTAATGAGGAAGAAGGTGTTGTAAATGTTACCTCCATTGCTTCCTCAATCTTGGATGAATGCGAGGAAGAAGATATGCTTGAACCTTATGCTTGGATTGACTGATTCTCTTGACAACCAAAATACATCATTGAGTTAGTTGAAATCTACCCTGCCCCTGGTTAAAATCAAGGTTCTTTTGAAAAGTAGAAACAAACTCCAACTCCTGGCTCGAGGGGGTAACGAGGGATTAACATCCTTATATCTCCACTGTTTGGGAATGGAAACAATGC
Source organism: Vicia villosa (assembly GCF_029867415.1). Classification (NCBI taxonomy): domain Eukaryota; kingdom Viridiplantae; phylum Streptophyta; class Magnoliopsida; order Fabales; family Fabaceae; genus Vicia; species Vicia villosa. The sequence goes on from NC_081182.1 coordinate 131,535,893, forward strand.
CTGTACATCCTCGGCTCGGTCTTACCTTGAAAGCATATGTTTAGCGAGACTTAGTTATTTGTAATCGTCATTCTCCCTCAGGTTTGTTAATACTCTTAGATTTGAAATTGAAAATAGAATAGAAGCGTACGAGTGGAAAGTCGCAGTAATGCAAGAGCGGAGCGAAAGAATTGATTTCAAAACATGCATGATTATTGTATTGAATTACTATTCGAAAAGTACAACGTTTTACATCAAATAGCGTTTTGTGATCGTAGGAAATACAACTAGAAAGATACACCTATTAATCCTAAGGGCAATCTCCTTTGTGAATCCGTCGACTTTGTTTTACTCCTTAGTTCGTGGACTTGTAGAAGTAGAAGGTGACCTCGAATTCCCCTTGGGCACGTCAAACCTATCGGGAACAAATTGCTTGTTAGCGGTGGGTTTTCGTCATATAGGAACTTCATGAGTTTCCTTTGACTGAAGCTCTTTTGCTTTTTTTTTTAGGATAGTATCACACCATTGCAACCTTCGAAGTTTATAGATTGATAGAGAGAACGCCTATGACTCTTTTTCCCCTTGGTGCGGAGTTAACATATGTCGGCTTCCCTTCATAGTAGTCATGCATCTTTGTTCAGGATTTTGCCCCAGTTGGACTAATCCTTGCTTCCAGGTTATCGTAGAGCGTCCTTGAAGGTTTGATATGTTCTAAGATGGACCCCTTTATGATTAGACACATCTTGAGTGTATCTATGAGGGAACTCTTCGTTGAACTAATCCTTACTCGATGATAACCTTTGTTGTATTTGTAATCTTGTTTTGACAAAGGCATGAACACGTGGTTGGCGCAGTGGAAGACATCCTTTTTTTTTCTTAGTAAGACTAAGGTCGTTCTCAATCTATCCTCCTTTCTCCATAGAATACGATCCTTTGATTTTTTTTTTTGCGAGTCTCGGGAAACCGGCTAGCACAGTTGGTATGGATGCGGGCGAAGATAGAAATGCAAATGCGAATGTATGAGTGCATGAAAATGCAAATGCACGCGTAAGCGATAGACTCCTTATATTGTAACTCCATGTATGCAATGCAGACGTGTAACATATGATCCTAGGGATAGCCTTAGAGGCGACATTAGACCCTCTCGGAATCTTTGCGGGATAAATGTTATGACACGCTAAGGGAAACCCCTTGGATTCGAGAGTATGCAGAAGATAGCGGCTAGTGACCGTTCAAGACAGTCACTAAATCTCATGGCCATCGAGAGGCCAATCAACGTGTACCAATGAATTTGTCCCTCGTGGGAAGGTTCTCTATGCGGAACACAACCTATCTAAGGACGATATGGACGAAGAGAAATCCCTACAGGCTAGGGATGTAATGTGTAAATGGAGATCCAAACCCTACAAGTTAGAGGGTGCGCGGGAATAAGCATGGAGTGACCGTTCAGGACAGACACTAGATTTCATAGCCATCGAGAGGCCAATTGAACGCATGCTAGTGAAGTTGTCCTTCAGGGAAGGACGCGTCATTGTGAAGACACATGAATGTAACAGAAAATCCCTATATGCTAGGGAGTACGTAGTAGCAAGCACGGGGTGACCGTTCGAGACAGTCACTAGATCGCATGGTCATCGAGAGGCCAATTGACGTGCGTTAATGGAAATGTCCTTCGTGGGAAGGACGCGTAGTTGTAAGAATACAAGGATATAAAAATAAAATCCCCACAGGCTTGGGGATGCATAGATGGTGATGTCCTTCGTGGGAAAGACGTGGTCTTAGAAATTTGAGTCCCTACTGGCTAGGGACCACGTAGGGATACCTGCAAAATTGAAACGTATAGACATTCGAAGTATATAAATTGCAAACATATAATGAGCACAAAAGCACAAAAGTTCTAAGTTCATAGGTTCGACGTAGGGGGCTCTAGGGAGCCAACCTTTTTATGGGGGGTTCTAGAAGGTCTCATGGGGTCGTTCGTAGCCTCCGAGACTTTTTGTCTCTTTCGGTTTTAGAACAACTCATTTTATCCATGAGGTTCGAATTTTTGGGGTAGGTTCCCGGAGAGATCAGCTAAGTATCCAGTCCAGCCCTCCACAAAGTCAAGCTTCGTTTCGGACCTTTCCAAATACCTAACCCACTCCGAGTGGAGTTATCAATGAGACTCGTAGGCGATTCATACTCCCCTAGTGGTCTCAAAGTTAACTCCCACACTTAGGTTTTAACAACAATATAATATACCCAACAGATGCAATAGAAATAGAATATTCACTTAAATAAATATTTAATTAAATTGCAGTAATGAAATTGCAGAGGAAAATAAATAAATAAAATTTAAATATTTACTAACCTCGAAATCCGGCCGCTTATAGTTTAGATAATGTATTAAAGCCGCAAATATTTAAAAATATATATTCACAAATAAATGAATAACAGAAAATTAAAAATAGATATTTACAAAAATAAATAAACCCTAATTTTTGGCAAATTAGCCAAACCCTAAAAAAAAAAAAAAAAAAAAAAATTGCCACAAACCTAAATGTTTTGCCAAAAACCTAAACCCTGCTAACCTATAGGAGCATAGTAATTCACCATTAAGTGTTTCCCCAGCAGAGTCGCCAGCTGTAGCAACCTGCCTAAAAATTTAGCTTTAGAGTCGCCACCTATTCTACCAAGGCGAATAGGAAACCCTACGCAGTTTAGAGATCAGGGTAAGATACTATATTCAGGTCGAGGGAAGGTGTTAGGCACCCTCAACCCTTTCCTATGGCTTTGAATCTAAAGTAACAGTTTATGGCTAAAATATTTGGGTTTCATAGCTAAGGAAGTGAATAGGGGAAAAATTGAGATTTTAGGGAAGGGGACTCGCCTTGTTGCCAAGTGCCTACGTATCTCCTTATGGAGAATCAGAGTCAACGTAGTTCGGGGAGGGTTGTACGCCCCTTAGAGTTGAATTGAATGTATTTGAATTTGTTTTGAGGCTTTTTGAAGGGCCTCTCGTAGTTTTAGAAGTTGTGATTTGAAAGGGCATTTTGAGTTGCCCAGGATAAAAATCCTGTAGTATCGTGGTTTAGTGTATTTTAGATGTTTCGGGCGTACAATCCTGATTTGGCACAATTAACCGCAATGACCAATAGGTTTGATCACCATAGTTAAAAGATTGGGGTTTTGCATCATTACCAATTCAAATCGATTGATTCGATTATCACTAATAATGAATTAATATGTTTTATTATTGAATTATTAATTTATCGTTACCCCTCATAATCGATAGATTCGATTACAAATAATAACAAATTGATAAGGTATGCTAATCATCATAACCAATAAGATGGTTAAAACCATTTAGCAAAATAGTTGTATTTTAATTTATAGGATTTGATTAATTAAATTAATCGATTATTAACCATCACGACCAATAGATTTAGTCGGAACGAATAATAAATTAAATCCTAATATCCTTGATACTTTGGGCAAATGGGATGGAGCAAACCCTAATCTCTTTAACCTTTATAGGGTTCTTTTTGATTTAATATTAATTAAAACTAATTAAATCAATTAAGTCAAATAATCGACATAATCGAACAATCGGGAGAGTAAATTATAATCCTAAATCCTAATTTAATATTCTAATCCTATTTAAAATAAATTATGTACATATTAATATACAAATATAATTAAACAATTATCTAAATATATAAATAAAATAAAGGAAACCTGGACAGGATCTTGTGTGGTGCGCCCTTGCAGATCCATGGTGGTCTTGCGCATCAGGGGCCTTAGATCTGAATTCGTTGGGAATCCAGTGGTTGGTAATGAGGACGCATGGTAGTCTTCAGGGACAGCACAGCGCCTGATTTATGACTTATCCCTAGCAAGCACACTCATGAAAATAATAGGAAAAAAAATACACATGACCTGGGAATCGAACCCAGGTCTCCTCAGTCCATGGCCATGCGCTTTAGCCGTCTGTGCCAAGTCTTCACGCTGCTTATAAATCGTCTCAAAAGTAATAAATATAAAATATAAATGTTAATGGAGACAGTCAACAAATTGCACGCGTGGGCCCCAGTGATCCTATGGAGAACCAATCAGAGTGGGAGAGAAGTCTGAATATGGTTGATTGACCAATGGTTATCCAGCGCGCGCAGACCACAACCAATGCGTTTTGAATAGACCATTTACTCTCTGCCACGCGTGCCTCCGCCGGTCCAAGAACTTCGCCGCCGCCTGAACAGTAATGGCCGATCATCTTCTCCGGCCGGTTCAACCACCATAATCTTCACCAAATCGGAGCTCTTGAGATGACGGGCTCTAGGGCGTTCCAAGCTTGCGTGACGGCCGTGGATGCTTCCTGGTGACTTCCAGAAGAAGATGCAATGATTGGAATTGGTTAAATCTGGATGGAGAGAGTTCTTTTGTGTGCCCTAGTTTCTTCTGTTTTCTTTCGAGCTTGGAACCCTTATTTTTTCAAGATTTCGTCCCCCTCCTTGTGTGCTGAGTGTTTTAGAATATATATGGAGTCTATTAGGTCATTCCATGGGCTTGGACTCTTTATTTTTGATCCCTTGGAATTTTGCATGAATATGCATGAGTTTTCTTTCTTTTAATTTGGCTAAAACCCTCCCCTTTACCCATGAACGAAAATTGGTCCTCTTTATGGTGTTTTTTGAACCTTTGTATGATTAAAAGGAAGTCCATATGTTTTAATCCATTTCTTTTGAGATTTTTCTAAGTTTATTTCATATTTAAATGAATAAAAATCCAAATAAATAGTAAGTAAAATTATAAAAAGGTGAGTATGGATTTAGAGGTCTCATACAAGGTCATGACCATGCTTGAAGTGAAAATCTTAGGCCCATTAGTCAAGAAATTCAAAATTCTTCATTTAGGGTTTTACATGTTTCTCGAAAATCGACCAACTTGTGCACACTGTATCTCCCTCATTTTTAATCATATGGAGGCGTTCTTATGCTTTTTTAGGAAGCTCAAAGAGTCCTATAAATGACCTTTTTGGTTTCATCTCAATTGAAGCTTCCATGCTCGAGTTATGGGCTTTGACCTAAAAGGTGTTTTACGTTGACTTTTCAGAGGACCTGTAATGTTTTTGTCCATATTTCCCAAATGGTTCATTTCTTGATTTTGGGCCCAACATCAAAGTTGTAGAGGATGAAATTTCCTTGAGGACAAGCTTTGGTTGAGAAATTTCTGATACTCCGTGTGGAAGTTATGACCAGTCAAAGTTGCGTTGACTTTCTCCTAAAGAAACCCTAATTTGAACCTTTTGCATTCGTTCATTTCTGAGTTTCTATTGATGGATCATGATCAACCTTTGATCAAATGATGGATATAATCTCACATACTTGATGTCGACCAAAAATCTTGAAGTTTGACTGTATTTTGACTATAGTTGACTTTTAGGTCAACATAGTCGATTATTGGTCATCTGAGCCATTGAATGAGCAGTCCTTGGAATATAAGGAGAGAGAGTGACTTGAGAAAACCTTAGAGTCTTGAGTTATGGGAGATGAAAAGAGGAAGGTAAATTTTGGGGTATGACAATATTGTTGATGTAAAATATGTATTTTATTATGGTTGAGAAACAACATAACTGTGTGTGGCTATTGATTATCGTGGTGGTTTATGATTATGACATTTGGTTGTTTAATGTTGATGGTGAGCATGTTATGGTTGATACATGCATTTCATAATCATGTTGTGGGCTGTATCCCTTATGGTGGTGGGACAGCGGTAGCTAATTCCCATTGTGTGGAATTGGTGAGAGAAGTAGCCGAATCTTTATGGTGGTGGATCGGTGAGATGGGTTATCCCATGTTTGGTACCACATGCATATAGTTGCATTTGCATTAGGTTGTTGTGTATAATTATAACATGAATGGAAGATTGTCCAATGTTATAATATTTGATGATGGTGTAATTGTTATGGTGATGTCTTTTGGTAATGTATTCTATTGTTGTTGTGTGTTGATAAGTACTTCCTGACAATCTGAATATAATGAAATTGGATGAATAATGTGACTATGACGTGTTATTGTTTATGATTCGATAACATTTGTTAATTGTGAATGAGACTCACCCTTACTTTGATGATTTCAGATTGGCGAGTAGCGGCTTTTGGCTCTGGTGAGGATAGCTCATAGGCCAGTTTGTTTAAGTATAGTGTCGGTGTCATGCTCTGATATTGTAACACTAGGGGAACGCTAGTTTAGAGTTGATGATGATACTCTATTTTGTTATTATTGGAGTAATTTTGTGAGATATTGCATAGATGATGTTATGCTTATCTGTTGATTAATGTTCCGCTGTATAGAAACATGATTTTGTTAAATGGATGATTTGCCCCTAAGTGAAGCATGACAATTGATTTATGATAAATTTGTTATAATTGGAATTGTGGCACCCTTGTTTTCATGTTTTACTCTGAGTTATTTTATTAATTTCTGCGGGGTTTAGAAGGGTGTTACAATACCAACGTTCCACTGAAGGCATGAAGAGATATACCACCGTACCACTGATGATATAAAAAGAGATAATTCATCGACGTACCACTGACGATGAAAGAGATGTACCGCCGTACCACTGACGATAATGCATACCAACGTTCCACTGAAGGCATGAAGAGATATACCACCGTACCACTGATGATATAAAAAGAGATAACTCATCGACGTACCACTGACGATGAAAAAGATGTGCCGCCGTACCACTGACGATAACGCATACCCACGTTCCATTGAAGGCATGAAGAGATATACCACCGTACCACTGATGATATAAAAAGAGATAATTCATCGACGTACCACTGACGATGAAAGAGATAATTCATCGACGTACCACTGACGATGAAAGAGATGTACCGCCGTACCACTGACGATAACGCATACCAACGTTCCACTGAAGGCATGAAGAGATATACCACCGTACCACTGATGATATAAAAAGAGATAATTCATCGACATACCACTGAAGATGAAAGAGATGTACCGCCGTACCACTGACGATAACACATACCAACGTTCCACTGAAGGTATGAAGAGATGCCCCTTTGTACCAATGACGGTGATGAGCAATCAATATTACTTTTTTCAATGATTTGAGGATGCAAACACGAATGCATAATATCAATATTCATCGTCCAGTAACCAAAATTCAATCCATGACCAAATGGAAAGAAGCTGCCAAAAAGACTGGACTAAGTGAGGGAGGAACTCACCAGTCTTCTGTTCGTAGACATCTGAACAGAATAACTGAAACATACTATCCACCTAGAAACAAATTCAGTGGGGATTTTCAAGGAAAGTGAGCTTTTTCTGCTTAAGACACTCTAAATGAAAGAGCAATCTGTTTGACAGTAAACTTCATGATAGCAAATGTGAATGTATGACTATTTTTGATGCATGTTAATGATGCATATGCTGCCAAAACTTAGCACAAGAATTAACTCAAGAGACGGAGTACGAAAATAACATAATCAAGCATGTATCAAGCTTAACACCAGAGCAGAAACTGCTATAACAATCTTTTGATGGCTTTAGAATAAATGCTACCCCAACAATAGGGAACATTGGAGCTGAGAGAACAAAAACAGTTGAGTTCTACACCATATTCGAACCAGGCCAAAGGTGCATTGAGTGAAACACATTCTTCTTCTTTTGCATATGAATATATCAACATATCCATTCCTTGTAATGCACTCATGAATCAAAGTAAAACTTCCTTTTATATATTTCAAAAAAGGATTTTTTTGAGATCAATTTTTTTTTGTTTCAAAAATTACTATCAACAATAAATGACATTTTGAGAGATATGAAAGAAATAAGATTGCCAATAAAAGGGTAAAGGCTCAAACTTTTTTAATAGAATGGTAGCCTGCAAAAGGCAAGACCCCATGGATTATTACAAAGTTTGGAAAGTGGTAATTTTGTGGAAAAGGCACATTGAAATGTAATGACCCCATCCTCTCTCTCAACTTGGAATTCCTAAGCAAAGGCTTCCATTGAAATGTGTTGAACTTCTTTATGATAAACAGATGACTGCTGATGATCAAGTCTTGTCTGATGTAGTTACTTTCCATGAATCCCTAACTTTTGCCTGGACCGCCCTTTCGGGTTTTCAGTCCACCGGGTATTTTATTCTGTTTATGTCTCTAATTTTTGCCTGGACCGCCCTTTCGGGTTTTCAATCCACCGAGACGCTCTTTTTTGCCTAAGCCGCCTTTTCAGGTTTTCAACTTAGCGAGCTGTTCTTTTATTATTTTTAGGCGAAGTATTTCTTGACTACATCAGCATTCACGGGACGTGGGAGCTCTTCTCCATCCATAGTTGTAAGAATTAATGCACCGCCAGAGAAGGCTTTCTTAACAACATATGGTCCTTCAAAATTAGGAGTCCACTTGCCCCTTGAACCAGAGGTGAAAGACAAGATCTTTTTGAGCACAAGGTCGCCTTCTCTGAATACACGAGGTCGAACCTTCTTATCAAAAGCTTTCTTCATTCTTTTCTGGTACAACTGACCATGGCATAAAGCCGTCATTCTCTTTTCTTCTATCAAATTCAATTGATCAAACCTGCTCTGACACCACTCAGCCTCAGATAATTTGGTTTCCATTAAAACTCTCAGTGATGGAATCTCAACCTCAATGGGGAGCACTGCTTCCATACCGTAAACCAAAGAAAAGGGGGTTGCCCCGGTTGAAGTACGAACAGATGTACGGTACCCATGCAAAGCAAATGGGAGCATCTCATGCCAGTCCTTGTACGTAACAACCATCTTTTGCACAATCTTCTTAATATTCTTATTTGCTGCTTCAACAGCCCCATTCATCTTTGGCCTATAAGGCGAAGAGTTGTGATGTTCAATTTTGAAACTTTCACACAGTTCTCTCATCATGCTATTGTTCAGATTCGAGCCATTATCAGTAATGATCTTGCTCGGTACACCATATCTGCAGATGATGTTATTCTTGATAAATCTAACCACAACTTGCTTCGTCACATTAGCATATGAAGCAGCTTCTACCCACTTGGTAAAGTAATCGATTGCTACCAGGATGAATCGATGTCCGTTTGAAGCCTTGGGTTCAATCATGCCAGTCATATCAATACCCCACATAGAGAAAGGCCATGGAGAGGAAATAACATTGAGAAGTGTCAGAGGCACATGAATCTTGTCAGCATACACTTGACACTTGTGACACTTCTTTACAAATTTGTAGCAATCAGATTCCATTGTCAGCCAATAGAAACCTGCTCTGAGCATATTTTTAGCCACCGAATGTCCATTGGCATGAGTACCAAAAGAACCTTCATGGATTTCATGCATCAACATGTCTGCTTCGTGTCTATCCACGCATCTGAGCAAAACCATGTCATAATTCCTTTTATACAAAACATCAGCATTGATGAAGAAACTACCAGCCAGTCTCCTCAAAGTTTTCTTATCCTTATTTGATGCCCAAGTGGGTATTCTTGAGTCTGAAGGAAGTGCTTAATATCGAAATACCAAGGCTTTTCATCTGTTGATTCCTCAACGGCAAATACATGAGCAGGTCTATCAAGACGCCTGATTGTAATCTGAGGTTCCTCATTATGAAAATTCACTTTGTACATGGAGGACAATGTGGCTAAAGCATCAGCCATCTGATTCTAATCTCGAGGGATGTGGTGGAATTCAACTTTACTAAAGAATGTCAACAGCCTTCTGGCGTAATCTTTGTAAGGGATCAAGCCAGGATGACGAGTTTCCCATTCTCCTTTAATCTGATTAATCACAAGCGCAGAATCTCCATAAACATCAAGAATCTTAATTCTCAGATTAATGGCCTCTTCAAGTCCCATGATGCAAGCTTCATACTCAGCAATATTATTTGTAGAATCAAAACATATCCTTGCAGTTAAAGGTACATGTTACCCATGCGGAGTGACAATAATGGCGCCAATTCCACGGCCATGAACATTAGAAGCTCCATCAAAAATTAAGCCCCACTTGGATTCAGGATCTGGCCCTTCTTCTGGCAACGGTTCATCCCAATCCTGAGCTCTCAAATACATTATATCTTCATCTGGGAAGTCCATTCTGATAGATTGACGATCATCAATTTGTTGGTGAACGAGGTACTCTGCCAACACACTTCCTTTCACAACTTTCTGAGCTCGATATTCAATATCATATTCTGATAACAACATTTGCCAGCGAGCGATCCTTCCAGTTAATGCATGTTTCTCAAACACATACTTAATTGGATCCATTTTGGAAATCAATAGGGTGGTGTGGTTCAACATATACTATCTTAGTCGGCGAGCAGCCCACACCAAAGCACAGCAAGTTTTCTCAAGCAGCGAGTATCTTGTTTCGCACTCGGTAAACTTTTTGCTAAGGTAGTATATTGCATACTCTTTTCGACTAGACTCTTCATGCTGACCCAACACACATCCCATTGAATTCTCAAGCACTGTGAGGTACATAATCAAAGGCCTTCCCTCAACCAGAGGGAGCAAAATGGGAGGTTCAAGCAGATATTCTTTGATGTTGTCAAAAGCTTTCTGACAATCTTCATTCCACACACATCCCTGATTTTTCTTTAACAACTTGAAGATTGGCTCACAGGTAGCAGTCATATTAGAAATGAACCTGGAGATATAATTCAAACGTCCGATGAAACCTCTCACTTGTTTCTCAGTCTTTGGTGCTGGCATTTCCTGAATTGCCTTGACTTTATCAGGATCTACTTCAATTCCTCTCTGACTGACAATGAAACCCAATAATTTTCCAGAACGGACACCAAAAGTACATTTGTTTGGATTTAGGCGGAGACGATACTTTCTCAAACGCTGAAACAACTTTAACAGATCCTCCATGTGCCCTTCCTTTGACTGGGACTTGGAAATTATGTCATCCACATAAACCTCAATTTCTTTGTGCATCATATCATGGAAAAGAGTGGTCATGGCCCTCTGATATGTCGCGCCAGCATTCTTCAACCCAAAAGGCATCACTTTGTAACAGAGTGTCCCCCATGGCGTAATAAAGGTTGTTTTTTCCATGTCTTCAGGTGCCATCTTAATTTGGTTGTATCCTGAAAAACCATCCATGAAGGAGAAAACCTCAAACTTTGCCGTGCTATCTACCAACATATCAATGTGAGGTAGAGGAAAATCATCTTTCGGACTGGCTTTGTTCAAATCTCTATAATCAACGCACATGCGAACTTTTCCGTCTTTCTTCGGAACAGGCACTATATTGGCAATCCATTGAGGATATACAGAACTAACAAGGAAACCCGCGTCTATCTGCTTCAAAACCTCATTCTTAATCTTTTATGCCATATCAGGATGACTTCTTCTCAGCTTTTGCTTGACAGGAGGACATTCAGGTTTCAACAGCAAACGATGTTCCACAATATCTGTGTCCAGCCCAGGCATATCTTGGTAGGACCACGCAAAAATGTCAACATACTCTTTAAGAAGCTCTACCATCCTCTTCTTAACATCTTGACCAAGTAGTGCCCCAATCTTGACTTCCTTTTTATCCTGTTCAGAACTCAAGTTGATGGCTTCTAACGGTTCTTTATACGGCTGAATGGTGTCTTCCTCGTGCTCAGGCGGTCGGGAAATCTCATCAGGAATACATTCATCACTCTCTTCTTCCGCCTCATACACAGGACACTCGAAGTTGGGAGAGGGTGCAGGGTCATTACTTTCAACGGTTTTATTGATTAATCTGCACAAGTGATTATTATTTCAGGAAAAGGAAAGATATATGCAAACATGTAATCGTGCAGATTATGGCAAATGAAAACATTTTTAAGGTTTTTTGTGTTACCACTTTCCAGAAAAAGCAAAAAGATAAAAAGTATGTATATGCAGAAACAAAATGACTTTTATTGATGATTTTAATGTTTAAAACAAACAGAAAAAAGCCCCAACAACTTCACTTTCATCTTGGGCAGAATGAAAGGATTTTGAAAAACATAAAAGCAAATTACTTTGAAGCATGAGTACACTCAGGAATGTCAATGGTGATCCAATTCTTAGTCATCTTTCCATGGGTCACAAAGTTTGGCACTTCTGGCTCTGGTTCGTCTTCAACGATAGCGTTCACTTCTGGAGGAGTCGGATGTAGAATCCCAGCACTATGGAACATCTCCTGATAAGGACGAAAAGCAGATTCAGGCTTCATCACAGACTTGTCCGAGGCAGAAAATCCCATACCAGCTCTATTCTTGTTCTCTTGCAGACTCACCACTTGTCCCCACACTCCTGAATGTCCATTCTGAACCACCAGTTGAGCATCTTTGAAGGAGGCAATGGAAGCTTCATCCTTTTTGAATTCATCATTAACAGACAGGGCTTGGAATGCGGTTCCAATGACCACTTCATCAGCTTCTATGGTACGGAACAAAGAGAGATGACTAATCAACAAAGCTTGTTCTCCATTTACAACAACTATCTTCCCATCTTTCACAAATTTCAACTTTTGGTGGAGAGTCGAAGTAACTGCCCCCGCCTCATGGATCCATGGGCGTCCCAATAAGCAACTGTACGCAGGGAAAATATCCATCACTTGAAAAGTAATCTTGAAGATAAATGGTCCAATACCAATAGGTAAATCAACCTCTCCAACCACTGATTTCTTTGATCCATCAAAGGCCTTGACAATCACATTACTAAATCTTATTGGTGTACCACCATAAGACAGCTTGGCAAGAGTGGATTTTGGCATGACATTCAGAGATGATCCAGTATCAATCAACACATTGGACATCGAGTCCTCTTTGCAACTGACAGAGATGTGCAAAGCCAAATTATGATTTCTCCCTTCCTCAGGCAGATCTTCATCACTGAAGCTCAGATTGTTACACGCAGTGATATTACTCACAACCCCATTAAACTGATCCAGCGTCACATCATGATCCACAAAGGCTTGATCAAGTATCTTCATTAAAGAATCCCTATGAGCAGGAGAACTCGTCAGCAGCTCCATTATAGAGATCTTGTATGGAGTGCGATGCAACTGATCCACAATCTTATAATTACTCATCTTGATAAGTTTCAAAATCTCATCCATTTCCTTTCCTGAAGACGACCCTTCATTAACTTTTGTCGCATCATTATTGTTCATGGGCACTTGAGTAGGATTCCTCTGGACATCCACAACTGTTTGGGGTTGAGTAAAAACTCGTCCACTTCTAGTTACTCTACTAACATCTGCTATATTCCCAACAGAAGACAGAGGCTTAATCTCGACTTCTTTTCCAGCTTCTAACATGGTGGCATTGTATCTGTAGGGTACAGCTTTATCAGAACTATAAGGTACAGATCCAGGCAAACATATCACAAGAGGTTCTACAGCAGCTTTGCCATAGTAACCAATCTCTACACATTCCGGGATTTCAAAGCATGGTTCAATCACATTGACATCATCTTCATCTCTATCCCTCAGAATCTCGATGAGCCTTTGATCTATCATCTCTGGTAAATCTCTTCTCACAATATAACACCCTCGAGGATTAACTGAACAAATCCTACAAGCAGCATGATTATGCTCATAATGACTATACTCACACAGAGTGGCATGCATCTCTACCAATGATCCTCTGATGTGTTCCACACGATAAATCTTATATTTCCCAGGGCATCCATGCACCATATTCACAGCAGACGCTTCATGAGTTGGCAACAGATTGTTCTGTACATTTGGGCCAATATCACGGAAAGAAAGCATTCCAGAACGGACCAATCTCTGAAATTCATTCTTTAGGGACCAACAGTTTTCCAAATCATGCCCAGGAGCATTCTGATGAAAAGCACAAGTGGCATCAGCTTTGTACCACCAAGGGAGTTTCTCTGGAACAGGAGGTGGTGACCTTGGTTGAACCAACTTCTTATGAATTAGAGCAGGATACAGTTCAGTATACGTCATGGGGATAGGATCAATATTAACTCGAGGATACGGATTCCGCCTTGCTGGTTGTTGATTAACAGGAGCCACAGGCACTGAATTCACAACAGGAGTTGCTGACGCCACTTGTTGAGACTGATTTCTGAATCGACTATTCCTCCCATGAGAAACAGCATTAGCATCTGATTCTTTCTTCTTCTGGAATGAAGAACCATACTTCTTCGCACCACCAGACGAATTGTCATTCCGAACCAGACGACCTTCTCGCACAGCTTCTTCCAGCCTGACACCCATACCCACCATTTTGGTGAAGTCTACAGGAGCACTTGCAATCATCTTTTTATAGTAAAACGGACCAAGAGTTTTAAGGAAAATCTTAATCATCTCTTTCTCTTCCATCGGAGGAATCACTTGGGCGGCAACCTCACGCCATCTCTGAGCATATTCCTTGAAGGATTCTTTTTCTTTCTGCATCATAGCTCGCAATTGATCTCTATCAAGAGCCATGTCCACATTATACTTGTATTGTTTCACAAACGCCTCAGCTAAGTCATTAAAAGTGTGAACATGGGTGCTATCAAGGCCCATATACCACTTAGAAGCAGCTCCAGTCAAACTGTCTTGGAAATAATGGATCAACAGACGTTGATCATCAGTGTGAGTGGACATCTTCCTTACATACATAACCAGATGTGCCTGAGGACAGGAATTTCCTTTATATTTCTCAAATTCAGGCAACTTTAACTTAGCAGGTACTTTCACATTGGGAACAAGGCAAAGATCATGCACATTCTTTCCAAAAAGTTCTTTCCCACCCAGGGCTTTCATCTCTTTCTGCAGTTCTTCAAACAGATCTTGAAAACCATCCATTCTGTCTTGAATTTCACTTGGAGCAACATCATAAATGGGCTCTGGGACAAAAGGACCAGTATGAACAATAGGAGATGTGTTGACCATAACAGGAGTCAACGGACGAGTCATCTCAGGAACAGACAAATAACCTTCAGGCATGCCCCAGGGATATCCATTAGGCATACGTTGCTGAGTAGCACCAACAGGAATAGCAGGAATGGTTGTAGCAGCAATTTCAGAAATCACAGTGGTCTGACCCCGAGCTTGGGCATTGGGAGGGGGAACCTGATTCTGATTTTGATTCTGATTCTGAGCAGCCATCAATGTCTCAACCAGAGCAGTGAGACGATCCACACCAGATCTCAAAGTAACAACCTCTTCACGTAGCTCACGATTCTCTTGTTCAAGACTTTCCATCTTCTTCTTGCAGTTAGCTCGAGTATTATACCGGTGAGACAGCTTGATTCTGTATGAAGAACACTGAATAAGACCTCGGGAATACTCTCGGAAGCAAGACCAAAATGCAAAATGATGCATGAAATGCAATGCAAATGATTTTTATTTTTTATTATTTTGTTTTCAAGGAACTTTAAGACATTAATTGTAAACATTAGCAAAAACAACATAAAACATAACAACATTCTTCATTAATAATAGAAAAGCTTACAAAAGGATTCAAAGATCCAAAATTACAAAACAAAGGAAAAACTAGAAACTGGAAGGGAACACTTCTGATGAAGATCCAACTCCTTTCTGCAGCTTCCTACGGAGCTTCTCCAACTCGTCTTCATAAAAGTCCTTCAAATGAGCATTCTCGACCATCAACTTATCAGCAACTTCCTTCCATGTAACTGAATCTTCTTGTTGTCTCTTTCGCTTTTCACCATGTTGTTGAAGCAACTCTTCTTGATGACGGATTTGATCATCCTTTTCCATCAACCAACCATCTTGGATATCAAGCATTTCATCCTTTTCTTTCAAATGTATCTTCAACTCTTTATTCTCCATTTCCGAAGCATGAAACTTCTTCTCCCAAGCATCTCTTTCCAATCTCATCTTAGCCACGAGCTCTAGATGCCCCTCACTACTTTCAATAGGAGTAGTGACAGATAATGGTGGAGTAATGGGTAGAGAAGGCTCCTCAAGTAAATAAGGCATCTGAAAAGTATGAGCTCTAGCTCGAACCCAATCAGTGTAATCTTTGAGAGCAACACATTGTTTTGTTCCCAAATGTCTCTTCCTATCAACATGGTGCCAAGCACGCACAAACCGATTTCTCATATCCGAATTTCCATCTTGATTAAGATAGAAGATTCCTGACGCAAGAATACTAGCGGGTCACTCCTTCATGGGGTAACAAAATTGACGCCTTGCAAGAATGGGGTTGTAGGTAATTCCTCCTTGCATACCAAGAAGAGGTACATTAGGGAATTCTCCACAACTATCAATAATCTCACCAATGTCATAAGCAGGATTGTACCAATGGATATTCCCATTAGTAAGAGGCATGATCTTTTGAGACCATGAGAGACCATCAGGATTGTTTAAGAAATTCTTAGCTTGAGGTAAGTGCGAAATAAACCACTTATAGAGAAAAGGAGTGCAACGGTTGATAAGTCCACCTTTCTTATCATTCCTATGGTGAATGGAATGATAAGTATCCCCAAGAAAAGTAGGAACGGGATTCCCAATCATGAAGATCTGAATAGCATTAACATCGACAAAATTGTCAATGTTTGGAAAAAGTATCAAACCATAGATGAGCAAGGCCAAAAATGTCTCAAAAGCAATCATACTTCCCTTACTAGCCAACATAGAAGCCTTTCCAATCAAGAACTTAGAAGTCAACCCCCAAATTCCTCCTTTTTTGGTCATGTTTGCTTTCACATCTGATATCTTCAACTGAAGGAGTTCTGCTATCTCATCAACCTGAGGCTCTTTCTCCAGACCACTAAACGGTATGTCATTCGTAACCGGCAAACCAATCTAATAAGAATACTCCTCCAAAGTGGGCATAAGTTGGTAATCCGGAAAGGTGAAACAATGATAAACCGGGTCATAAAACTGCACAAGAGTCTCAAGAATCTCTTTTTCCACTTTGGTCTTCAAGATAGAGATCAATTTCCCATAACGGTTTTTGAAGTTGTCAAGATTAGGAATCAAAGTTGCTAGCTCTTTCAATTCCTTTGCACTTGAATTCCTGAAAGTGTACTTCTTGATGCTTCTCTTTTGATCCATGGTACCTGTGATGTTTACAAAAAATGTCTCTAAGTTCCTTGAAAACCATTTGTGAATGTCATTTTTATGAATGCATGGTTTATGCATCAACCACAATCAAGAGCACGCAAGATCACAGCAAATCACATAAAATCACACAGTCCAGGTTCTTAGGTTCGACGTCACGAGCATGGAGCCATGGGTCTACCCATCCCACAAGGCGTGATCTAAGGAGTTTTGTACCTGCCAATCGGGTTCTACAAAGGTTCCCAGAGTTTTCAATCTTCTATCGGATATTACCGGCACGCACAATTGCTCATGGGCGCCAATAATATGCCTAAAAAGACCTCGTCTGAGCGTAGTATCGCATGACAACAAGCTCAAATTGGTACTTGATCTTGTTTCTGCACTACATCCTAAAAAGGCTTAGATGGGTTAAAAAAGGTTCTAGGCCATTCAGCTTCTACGGACACTCACTATTGAAAGTAATAGCGTTATCACGATGGTTCGTAACAACCTCTACTACCTTCCATGAGGCCTCCACTGATTGGGGTTCCACCATATGACGCTCATGGTTAGGGTTGCTCCTGACATGCGACTATTGGTCTTACCACCTCCTATCTTAAGTTACTCACCAAAGTTCGGGTTAGAACTTTATCTCATCACAGAGGAACCATCGAGCACAAAAAGAAAAAGAAAAATAAAATAAACAAACAAAGCACACAACAATATATACAGATAAACACACAGATAAACAAAAATAGGCTTAACACACTTAAAACTGGATCCCCAGTGAAGTCGCCATTTTTCTGTAGCGGGGAAAATCTGATATCGAAGCCATAGGATTGACTCGAATCAATATTTCGTTTGAAATCGCCACCGCGCTTTATTTTTTCAAAGGAAAAGGGAAAAGAACGAAAAACCCAAAGTTTTGTTTTTAAAACAAGAAAGAGAACTCAGGTTCGGGTGTTGATTATATGAGGGGAAGGTTTTAAGCACCCCTCATATCTGTGGTACTCCACAGGAACCTTTTTGAAAATCTGTGTCGTGTGTGCTAAAAAGGGTTTGTTTTATTTTAAAATAAGCTCGGCAAAGCGTGAAGCTTTGTGCCTACATACCTCCTCGGTGCAATGGAGAAGTCAGAGCTAATGTAGTTCCGCTTAAAGGGAAAAACGTTTTAAAAACGAATAAACACTTTATCATCGTTGGAGAGAAATACTCAGCCATTGATCTTGAGCATGAGAACAAACGAGTTCTTTGCATCGCTAATGAAAGAAGGGCTCCAACTCGGATAAAATCAACGAGTATGCCACTAGCTCTCTCACGCGGAAAAGATCTCATTATATCAATCAATTTCAAAATCGTGGGGTATAACCACTCGTTTCGACAATTAACGGTGTCTAAACTTTGAAGAAAAAGCCACTAAGGGCAAAAGAAATTTTTAAAGAAAATGTTAAAAAAAAGATTGCAAACATAAGAATATTTTGGAAAAAGGGAGAAGATTTTGAAAATTTAAGAATGGGAGGAGATGAAGAGGCTATCCTATTGCGTAAAATAAAAGCTAAGGAAAAGAACCGTCTAACCGAAATAAGAAGCCAACACTTCACATTGTGAGTCAAGGTAGATTTCCCTTCCTTTAGAATATCAATACTAAACCAACATTATCACTTGGGGATCCATATGAACTTATTGTCTTAGCACCACTTTGCATTAAGCACATTAAAATTCTGACGAAAATCGGGCAGAGTAACGGCTGTTTTCGGGTAAAATCCTTATCTCAATGCCTTGGAATTAACCATCAAGGACTTTCAAGGAAATACCTGCACATACAAACAGGCAACAATCCAATGCCAGACAGACAGAATAACAGCAGAGTAATAACATAATAGGGGGTCCAGAGGCACTAAGTCCATAAGTCCGAATCTCCAAAATGCTCAGGATAGTAACCAATAGTCCAAAAGAGAGCCTTATATGTTTTTTAGATTTTTGTTATTTATTAGTGTTTTAGCATAAAAGTAAAGTATGGTCCAAGTGGACAAAAGAAAAATAGCGGAAGCATAAACATAGCGTCCAAATGGACAAAGAGAAAATAGCGGAAATATAAACGTCCAAATGGACAAAGGAAAAATGGCGGAATGTAAATATGATGAAATAAAGCAATAAAGCATAAAATGTAAAGAGCGATATAATAAATTGCGGAAATTAAAGTTAGTTGTTAAATGTTAAAGATAACCATCTTGAAACTTGTCAAGTATGTTATCAAAGTTAGTAAGAAAGATCGATGGTGAGTGAAGGATGTACTCGGATTTAAATTCAATAGAAATTTATCAGAAGCTTGATAAAATCATAGCGACTACACGATAAACCTCCATAAGTCTTAAATCAACCGCATACAATTCTCTTCCATATTTGATCTTTTTTATTCGGAACACGAAATATTGCGCTATGTTAAGCAGATCGCCAAGTGATTTATGTAGAAATCACCCTACAATGAGGCCGGTCAAAACTTTATGTGCTAATGCATGCGAGAGAAACGATATGTAGATCATTCTCCGAAAGCAATACCGCATGAAAAGAAAATAGGTAACGATCTAGTCTTTAATAAGAATCCATAAGAATTCTCAAAGTATTAGGACTTTCATCGATCAAAAGAAAAAAAGAGAAGAAGAATAAAATCATAAAAGATAATCAACTCACACTATCATTAATATCATTCATCTAATATTATGGATTTGGTCATTTCAAACCTATCAACATCTTAGATCCAATGATATTAATGAAATGGAGGAAGAAGAATAAAATTCACAAAAGATAGTCAACTCACACTATCATTAATATCATTCATCTAATATTATGGATTAGGTCATTTCAAACCTATCAACATCCTAGATCCAATGATATTAATGAAGTGGAGGAAGTAGGAAGCCAAGACAAGCATAAAAAAGGCAAAAAAACCACATTCTGCCAGCAGGAAATCGATTTCATGCAGGGGGAAATCGATTTCCATAGTGCAGTTTTCAAAAAAAACAAGTTACGTTCAGTAGGAAATCGATTTCAGCCTTAAGGAAATCGATTTCATCAGTGTAAATTTCAGCAAAAACATCATTTAAACGCATGAAACTTGATTTGAACAAATATACAAACACCTTATGATCACACATCAACTTGAGCACGAAATTTCCATCAATTCACCATCAAATATGACCAATATAGCATCAAAGATGCATTGAACACAAGCAACAAAGATCTACATCTTAGAGTTTAGGAATTTACCAATTCTTGAAACAAATGTTGAAGTAACTTCAAGAACAAGCACAATGTGTGTAGATCCTTCAAATTTGGAGATGGACAAGCAAAGCAAAGAGAGAAATGTAGAAGGTTTAGATCAAAACTAGTAAGATTAAATGTGAATCTCACTAATTCTATGAAAATGAACTTTGGGTGAGGGTTTTGGAAAGGGTGAGAAATGAATTTGCAAGCAATTTTTTGGCACTCCAAGCTTGAGAAATGAGAGAGTAGAGGTCTCTATTTATAGAATTGGAGCAAGAGTAGTGGCAAATTGGTCTTTTTGTGTTTGGTAATTAATTTGTGGTTAATTGGTGTTTAAGTGGAATTTAAATGGTAAAATGAGGTTTAAGTGGGTTTAATGAAGGAGTTAATTTTGATGAGGTGGAAAATTGGTAAAATGATCAAATAAAAAAGGTGCCAAAATGATGTCAAGCTTCCCTCTCTATTTTTTTTGAATTTCGCCCCAGGGAAATCGATTTCCCCAGGAGTGAAATCGATTTCACTCTGTTCCAGAAGGGAATTTGGCGGAAAATACACTCGGGAAATCGATTTACCCAGGAGGGAAATCGATTTCATGCTGTCCAGAATGTGATTTTGTTGAAAATTGCTGCAGGGAAATCGATTTACCCAAGAGGGAAAAGACTCAACCAAAACGAAAAGACTCTATAAACCTGAGCAATTTAAACAACATACTTGGACTTTAACCAAAGACTTTATCAAGACATGTTATTTGTGAACAGACTGCACCAGGTGGACTTGTGCATAGGTTTGATCATGCACTTAGATAAGAACAAGTGATACACACCATCAATTCATGTCGTCATATGATAATGCAAAGAATATTCTTTGCTGGTCATTGAGGATAAACACAATTTGAGTTATGTTCTGAGGTTTTTGTTTGAATTTGTTCTTCTTTCTTCAAGATTAGTCTTTGAAAAGACTTTGCAAAATGGATAGAAGCGGAAAAACATTGTCTTTGTTGATCTTCATACTATTTTACTCACCCTGAGATATACAACTTTAGGACATCTTTGATGTTCGTCCTTGAAGTTCCCTTCATTTGGAATTTTCCACAGTTTCCAAGTTTAGGAACCTCAGTTTGCTTGCTACACAGGATCCAGATTGCCACACTCTGTATCTTGAAATAGAAGAAACTATGATTGTATAACCATAAATTGACTTCAATATACACGTCTGAGTTGTTTTATACAGACCTTGTAAATATCCAGCTCCCATCAAGATATTCAGCAGAATCAGTATGCCACATCATAGACTCTTTCCCTCTTCTTTGATGTGTGAAGATAATTGAGAAATCAAGGCTAGAAGATCTTCTTCACAGTCCAACATCAAGGTTCTAAACCTAATAAGTACTAAGTCTCCCGTCAAAGTACTTACCAACTTTTCAGTTAGAATTTGCTACTCACACTAGGTCATTCTGACTGATTACCTCTTCACATTTATACTTTCTGTTCTAAGCAAATAAACAGATAACTGAAGATCTTGAGATGTTGTAACATTAGATATAACATCATCCTTCATGGTTCTTGGTTAACATCTTTAATGTCAAATTGACAACACTCAGGTTAATAACAGAATAATCCAATTATCAGCAATATCCAGACATATGATGGAAAAATTAGCCAGCATCTCAATTAACATTTTCTTCAGACTTTGATTTTTATTTTGAGATGAAGGATGCTATAGTCTGTACATGTAGAGGAGATTCCCTCAGCTAGGTTTCTGGAACAGACATAGTTATAGCATGACATAGAATTAGTCAGATCCATCTGATTTCCTTGATTTTAAACAACACTACCCTTTCTGGATAAAAACTAGGGAAGTACACATTCTTAACCATATTTCACTGTGAAAGGGACACAGTATTCAGCTCCAACAACTGCTATATGGTTATGAATTCTTATCTGGTTTCGATGATCAGAGGAAACTCACAGATATAGGCTCTTCATAAGTACAACACAAAGGATTAGAAAGGAAGACCTTTATGAGTTTTCTTAGTGGAACTGAGCACATATTAATCGTGTCCTTATTAACTTAGCCAGATGTCTCCTCTTCCAGACCAGGATTAGGTTCCAAACCAATGTTTTCACACTACATTAGTTTAGCACCAGAACATCTGTTCTTCAGCTGGAAGCTGCATACCAGTTCTTAATGTCCTAACGTCTAGTAGAATATTTGTTCCTCCTTCTAGGAACACTTCAACCTTGAAAATTTCAAGGTACACACTTGCAGATTATTATGAATATTGTTGATTATGAGTGGACTTGAGAGCATACTCAAGTATCTTTGACACTTTAATTATAGCTGTTAATACCTTCCATACGTTGTGTTGATTATACATAACCCTAGGGTTTCTCAGTGACTATGCAGCAGAAAATAGTCTCACCTAAACAAAATTCACACAATGCTTACTTTAAGTGTTAGTAGTAAGGATGACAACTACAAATTGATTGTTGCTCAATCTTGAACAATGCTTGCTTCTGCACCAAGCAACCGACTAGACCTAACCAAAATCCTGACCTGACAAACTCACAAAAGGTATAGAGATTACCTTATTAATATATCCAATCCCACATGAAGGTTTTGAAGCGGTTCTCCTCTATTCATAGACACCAGTCGAGTTAGTTCTGAAATTCAAGTTCTTCACTCCCGCATGAAGTCTTTGGATTTAGCACTCCTTGTTCCAACATCGCAGCTCTTAGGTCAGGTAGGTCTAATCATATACGTCCATCCTCCACTTCAAGGGACCATACAATATGAACATTCTTTGTTCAAACAATCTTCTACTTTTACCGCTGTCGCACGCTCGCGAAAAAATGAACAGAGTCGCCACCAATATATTTATCCCAAAAGGGAAAGGAATATCAGAAAACCTAACAAAGGGAAGGAACAGGGTCTTGCGACCAGAGAATCTAGGTGCGGGAGTCGGTTACGCGAGGGGAAGGTGCTAGCACCCCTCACGCCCATCGTACTCGATGGTATCCACCTATGTTTGTTTCTATCTAAAGGGTGTATATCTATGTCTAAAATCTAAATGCGAATGAATGCAAAATGTAGGGGAAATAAAGAATTGTACTCGCACGGGCCCTACCCCGCTGCCTACGTATCCTTTTCAGGAATCAGAGTTACTGTAGCTCGGCTAAAGATTTTCTGTTTGTTTTGTGTTTTTTAGTTGGGCGGAGTTAACGCTCGCGCTCTTGCATAAGGGGACAGCCTAGGATGCAATGGAGCGGAGATAACGGTGCCCTTAGGTGCCAAAGAGGCAAAAGAAAAAGAAATGATTGGTTTGTATCTTTTAACGTGGATGAGTGATGAACAGTTCCCAATACCGGGCCACTCACCACTTTCTCCACTTTGTTTTAATCTGAACCATTATTAGGTGTTTTAGGTGTTTTTGGTTGTGTAGCTTTTAAAGGGGAATTTGTTTGCGAGTCGAATCACATAAAATGTATAATGATCGAGAAGCAGATTAGGGAATGAAGCCCACTCACTTCCATCCCATTATGTAATGTTCGAGAAACAGATTAGGGAATGAATCCCACTCATTTCTCTTCCATTAATTAATGTTTGAGAAACAGATTAGGGAATGAATCCCACTCATTTCTCTCCCATTAAGTAGTGACCGAGAAACAGATTAGGGAATGAATCCCACTCGTTTCTATGCCCCTAAGTGATTGAGAAACAGATTAGGGAATGATTCCCACTCATTTCTCTATCACTTTCTTAATGTGATTCGCCTCTTCCTTTTATTAATGTTTTAAAGAGTTGAAAAAGAAAAGAATGCAATAGGGAACTAGATCTAACATCTAATCTAAGTTATTCTAATCTATTCATGGCCCTAAGGTCAAGGATAACTATCCTATCTCAATTCCTCTTAACAAAGAAGGAAGAGTCCAAGGGAACATGGCAAGCAATAATAAGGAATAAGCAACATCAAAGCAAGGAATGAGAGGCTAAGCATGGACACGAGAGAAAGAAGCCCCAAGTCAGTAGCAAAACAAGGGATTGAATGTCCCAAATCAAATACAAAAGCATCACAGTGTCATACAAAAATATCCACAAGAAGTTACCAAAGTATCGCATGCATCGTTACTTACCAATTAGCGGACAAACATCAATTAATCAAAACAAAAACAAGTGAATACATGAACTAGGCTTGAAGTCAGTAGCAAACTCATTCATTTAGTTCCAATATCCTATGTTAATCTATATTAGCCAATTAGCATGAAGCAATACAAAACTCTAACCAAAACTAGACAACACTAGGTTAATACTAGCTAAACGGTTTCAAATTGTGAATGAAGTTAGAAACATGCAATCAAATGGTACAATTCAGTAGCAAATAGCCTATACTAGATGCCTAAACAACCACAAAGTCATGCCAAGAAGTTCCACGCAAAATTACGGGTCATTTGTACAAGTTACGGTGCAATCGTCAACCAAAAACAAGTTATTTACATGTGATAAAGAAAAATCGAGTAAAATGGGAAAATATGATTTAAAATTTTCAATTCCAGGTTTTAGGATCTCTAAACATCCCTAATTATATGTGCAAAAGAAAACCAAGGCTATTGCATAAATGCATTTCAATTTGAGAGCACAAACGCTACAAACATCCATTAGAGACGCATGTTAATCGAGTTAAACAAAGCTAACCAAATACCAATCAAAACAAAGAATTAGGAGTTCATTTTTTTAAACACAACAGCATGGGTTAGTCTACAGCAATCATACAAAAATTGGTGATTAAATTCTGATCCTAAGGTGTTAAACGAAATCACTTTGTAAAACCTAGCAAAACATGAAGGAGGATAAACATATATGAAGACAAGATTTATTAAAAATAGACAAGCAAATTCTAAAAATCTACAAAAAATACCAAAAATATATACACACATATATCTATCTAAAACCTATTTTTATTCATTTTTTATTTAATCAAAAACTGAATTATGAGTCAAAAGTTAGAGGTAAAACAAAATTAGAACAAAACCTAAATCTGCCTAACAGGAGGGGTGTATAAGTAAAAACAATGAAGAACTAAAATCAGTTATAAAGGCGTTTGGGCCCAAGCTAGGGGTGTGCAGAAAGCAAAAGATTCGCAGGCCCAGGATCCGTTTTTGTTCAGTTTCCCTATCCATATTCAAATTGATTCTAGCGACATTAACCCCAATTATTTCCAATTAATCAGATGGATTTACATTGACCTTATTAATCATGCCAATTTAAACCTTATGTTAAAATACATTTACACCAATTAATTCAGATTAATTACCGGTTAAATGTCACTTAATTCAATTAATAAAAATCCAATAGAAAGAGGATTTAGGGTTCAGTATGTGACCTATCAGCTTCCTCTCTCTCGCGAACGAGCGACGGCGGCGGAGGGATCACTCCAAGCAGATCTTTGACATGTCTTGCGCCGGTCAACGGCGGTCACTCGCGGCAGCCTCCTTCTCGTTTCTCTTTTCACTTCCGTTTTAGAACTTGACTCGAATTTCCTCTCAGATTTGCTCTAGCCTTTTCGTCAATTCGTTCCTCCCACTCAATGTTCTAATACGTGTTCGGCAGAGGGAGTTCGGTGCTTCTGTGAACTCAACGAAAATGTAGAGAAATCCAGTTGAAGTCTTCAAGGAACGGTAATCTTCGCTATCTCGTTTTGAATTGTTCTTCTTCTTTGAGTTTTCTGTTTTCTCTTCTTCTTCTTCTTCCTTCTGTGAATCCTTATTGTCGTGGTTGAGTGATTGAGAGCTGAGAGATGATGATTGAAGGTGTGGCGGAGGTTTAGCTCACTGCTTAGAGCTTCAGATGTTGAAGCTCTAAGAGTTGTTGTTCTGAGCGTATGGTGATGGTGAGGGTTGGCAGACAGTGTGAGGTGGATATGGAGAGAATTGAGGGAGAAGAGAGGATTCAGAGAGAAGGATGAAGGAGGTGGTTATGGTGGTGGTGAATGAGCGTGAGTTTTGAATTGTGGAGGGAGAGGATGAATAGTGCGTAAAGTGAAGGTTTTTGAATTTTTTGTGAATGATGAAGATTGTCCAGAATTATGGTGGGGAGTGAATCGAGATCTCAGAAAATGGGGAAGGGGTTGAATGATGATGAGTGAAGCCTGGAGATCGTCGAGGGAGATTCTGTTTTGAGAAGTTTTAGAGGGAGTGAAATCAGTTAGGGAGTGAGGATTGAGGGCCATTAGATGGTGATTTCTGTTATGAATTGGAGGGTGGAGATTGAGTCTGTTATAGTTGGTTTTCTGTTTTGAAGTTGGTTAGAGGTTGGTTACATGTTGCTAAAAACTGTTATGTAAGCTGTTTGAGTTTGGATACTGGATGGTTTAACAGAATAATGTATTGTGTTGATGTAAATGGTTTGTAGTCGTTAGTTGAAAGTTAGTATGCTATGGTTCTTGAAATTTTATCTGAGATTGAATGATCTTTTTTGCAGCCTTTTTCTAATATATAGAGTTGGTAGTTGTGTTGTTTTTTTTTTAATAGTGCAGGTCTGTTTTGAATTCTGCAAGTTTGGACTTTGGTTTTGACTTTGTTTTTATTTGCAGATTCGTCACCTGTACCTTCAGGATTCCCATCCAAAAGAGCTTCAGAACCCTCATCTCTTGTGACATTCAATGCCCTGAGTAGTATAGCTATGTTTTGGGATTTTATCAAGAAACTGGCGCGGTTCTGTATGTGTGCAAGGCTGATCTCGTTATTCTGCTGGTGCTCGAACGATCTTTTTGATACGGCAAAGTTTGACCCTGGTGTACCTTGTATTGATGCAGGTGGCTTGAGATGCATTGGTACGTCATAAAAGCTTGTGGAAGAACACTTCAAAATGGAGTCACAACATGGAAGACGAAGTCACGACGAAGTTGAATAGAGACACGGTTTAGAATAAGATCCAAACATTATGTTTTAAGCTTCAAATTTTGTGTCCCTGTATTGTATATGATGCAAATGGTCTTGGATTTGTAATGAAATATGTGTTTGGTATTGGATTTGAATAGACTTGGAACAGTATTGATGTGTTGGTGATATGGTTATAATGAACTCTTTGTAATGAACAAAACTTTTTCAATTAAAGTTTGAACCTTCTTCTTTAAAATTTGCCTCGCATTATGAATATGTTTCCCTTTTGAGTTATTTCCAGGAACCTTACACATCTTTAACCCATCTTGATTCAATCATTGTAATTAGATGGAGGAAACCTTCATGAATCATACACCTCAAACTGTCATGATAAATGGAGCTCCAATTAACCTCACGTGTCATGCTGTGATTATCAAAGAACCTTATTCTGAATGCTTGAATTTTGTGAATGAGGTAGACTTTTTGTAATGGAAAGCTTGTATTTATGTTGTGTGGACTTCTTGTAGCGAGTAGGATCAAAGTTATAATGAACATGGCCAAATGGTTTTTTTCTTTATTTCTTGCAATTGAAGTATCAATCAAATATTGTACTTAAGCTTGAATGGAGCCTAATAAGAATTCATGTGGACTTTGGTCAAAAGTCAACCTCCCATGGTTTGACTTTGACCGAGAGTCAAAGCTTAAACACATCTTCACATTTGTCATAATTTCCAGAACTCCATGTGAATTCCGATTTTGCCTCGAACTCTGACTGTTGTCTCGTAACCCCACTAAACAGACGAAGACACCTTGATCTATAAGAATTTTAATCCAAGTTCAAAGCTTTTGAATGAAGTCCAATAGAACGACTTGAATCACAAGTAGTAATGAAACCACACTTCATACAATGGACGGACCCATATATTGGACAAGACCTCAACTGAACCAGTTGGTATAGTGCAGAAAAATAAACCACATGGAACCATAGATCCTTCTGTGACCATTGATCCTACGCCAAGATGCTTATTCAATAATTGAATGCATGAGTTATGTTAATACAGTAATGGAAATACGATGCATATGAAATGAGAAGTCTAAGCTAGTTAAAAGTAAAGGGGTAGGACAAATTTGGGGTATGACAACCACAACTAGAATTTACCCCTCATGGATCTCATCCAGAAACAGACAGGATGCCTGCTCTGATCCCAATTGAAAATTTTGGTATGATAGACTCAGATGTCAATCCCTTGTCAAGACATCTGATTTATTATTAATGTAGCATAAGCAGAAGAGAAAGATCCCTCACTATTTAATTACTCCTAGAAAGAGTCAATGAGACCTGGGATCATACACGTTCAGTAGACATAACCAGATTATAATTTTTACATGGTTCTGTTTAGGAACAGCTAACACTTCTGAACCTGATGTTATAAACAAAGTCATGACATTCACAAATAAACAAACAATACAGAAGATAAATAACACAGTTAATTGTTAACCCAGTTCGGTCTAACTACCTACTCTGGGGGCTACCAACCAGGAAGAAGATTTCACTATCAGTAGTACTATTTTATGTAAACAACCTCTAGTTTACAAATAAACAACCTCTGGTTTACCTAGTCACTACCCAATGAAACCTTTATCTCAGAACTCCATCCAAGACAAGAGAACCTCTGCTCACTCCCTAGTGATACCTAACTGTTACAACCCTGTAATAGCTATTTACACAATTAACAATGAACACATACTTGATCTTGCTTCACAGCTTCAATCAAGTTTACAATACTCAACTCTTACCTACATGTTTCGAGTGAGGACAATCACTTCTCTAACCTACAGGTTTCGAGAAGGACATGGCAGCCATCCTATAACTTGGGTGGTCTACCTATAGAAACCCTAATGACTACATCGTTTAAAACAAGGTTTTCTATATTAAACTAGGTTACAAAAATTTACTATTTATAACCTGATCCCAATTGGATCTGGGCTTACAAATCGGAGCACTCCTTGCTATTATAAATATGCAGAAATATTCTGCTACAAATGAGGTCTTCTAAGCACGAGTTTCCTAATTTAGAAATTGCTGAATCTTCAATCTTCTGATCTGATTCTTCCTAAATCTTCAATCTTCTGATCTGATTCTTCAATTATTCCTTTGACCATTAAAAAATGTGCCACATAGGATTACAAAATATTTACATAGAATATTCTGTAGCTGTTGAATACAACCTGAATCTTTCTTCCAGTTCTGCAGGCGCGATGTCATGAGTTAATGTCATGACATTCCATGTAACATCTTGCTTGTACCTGTTTTGTTCATTTTACACTTGCAAGATTCACAATTGTATTATGATTTACTGCTATTATGTTTTAGCCAAACATAGATGCCAATCAGCCAATAAAAGCACTAACAACTATCGGTATCATTGTTAATAGTATTGAGAGAATCAAACATGTTATCAGTTCTAGCTTGCACAATAGGATCATTTTTATCAAGTCCAGGGATACAATCATTTTCTGCTAGAGTAATTGGTTCATCCTGAGCACCATTATCATTTAAAGTTTGGTCATTTTTGTGGAGGGACCAGAGAAATAGGAATATTTTGAATGGGATTGTTCACCACTAGAACCGGTATATCTCTATTCAAAGTTTCCTCATTTCTGACATTGGATGTTTCACCAACCTTACGCCCATCTCTAACCTGGACAAAGGTAGCCTCAGAGTTAAGGTTGGGTTTTTGCTTTGCTTTTTCTTTAACCTTTTTCACGTCCTTCCCAACCAAGAGATGCCTACACTACCTAACATGATGACCGATGGTGTGGCAGTGATCGCAAAAATCAGGAAGGTTATCTTAACTAACCTTAACGAAGAAAGCATACCCCTGCCTCTCTACTAGAAACTTATTCCGCAAGGGTTGAGTTAAATCAATATCCACCAATACTCGGACATAATGCCCAAAAGTTATCTCAAATAAAGTTTTTGTTCCAATCACATATGTACAAATAAGAATTCCAATGCTACTAGCAACAGGAAACAGTATTTTAGGCCTCCAATACTCCTGAGCTAAACCATAAATTCTAACCCAAACCTGAGAATTGGTGTTCTTTTGCATATTAGGGTTGAAATCTCTTGTCCATGCAATTAGTTTCAAGTGTCCAGGTTGCAGATTCCAAGACGCGACTGAGCGAACACGACGAACATCCCCTAGGGTGGAAAATGATAATTCATAGGACCCTTTCCCTAGGGATGTAATCCCCCATCTGTTGAAGTCCTTCCAAATAGGATTTAAGTTGTTTTTCAAAGCAACCACCGTTAACGGTGTGGAAAATTTCGGCCAAACGATCATGTTGTGCATATTGTGCTTGCAAGCTTTGACACCTGCAAGATACTCAACTTCTGGGATTAAAATTGTGATTTGATGCCCGTTGACACAAGGCTGGGGCAGTAACACCCCATAATTTCAATTATTTAATTTAATTGGATTATTTGGAACTTTTGATGATTTATTGGAAAATATTGAGGATTATAGTAATTGGGCCAGTGTGGTGGTTACTAAAGGGGAGGTGTTAACAATGTAAGCCTTTTACTAATTTATTTCTATTTTTCATAAAGTAAAGGAAATTGGAAAAGAAAAGGGAAATAGAAAGCAAAGAGGAAGAAAGAAGAGAAACTCAAAGTACGTGAAAGAGTATAGAAGAGGGAGAGGAAGTTCAAGAATTTTTGGCTAAGGTAAGTGGTGACTAATTCCTTTTAGCATCTATTATTGGTTTATGGGTGATAGAATTGATTAGGTTTGTTGTTTGACTCAATTGTATATATTAGAGGTTTTAGGGTTTTGGAATCCATAGAGTAAATTGGATGATTTTGATGAAACTGAGTGATTATTGGTTATACTTTATGTTGCTATAGACTGTTGTTGATGTTTGATTTAGACCCCATAGTCTGAACAGGGTTTCTGAACATATTTTTGGGTATTTTACGTAATATGAGTTGACACGTGAGGTTTCACGTCGACACATACTGTGTAGTTTTATAAAAACAGAAGTCTGGAAGTTGTATGCTTCGATACGTAAGCCTATGCATCAATACATGTTTTGAAAAAAATCTCTTATGAGTTGACACGAAGCAGTATGCTTAGAAAAAATGTTGTGCATTTTTCTAAAACAGAGACTGGAATATATTATGAGTCGATACGTCTGAGCATGCATCGATACATTATGTTTTGAAAAACCCAAATTTTGAATTATGAGTCGACACATGAGGTTTTGCGTTGACACATATGTTATGAAACTGAAAATATTTTCATAATTTGCTTTGAACATATCTTCGCGGTTGTAACGCTGTTTTAACTGTCGTTCGAAGCGTTGGAAAAGTAATGGGATATTCTATATAATATTCTATAATCTCGATTTAATTCTTATGGTGTGTTTATATATTGTGTGCATGATTTGATTAATTTGACAATATGGTGATGTTGTAATGATATAACTGTGATGCTGACGTTATATTTGGTGTGAATTTTGTGTGATATGATTTTTTGATGGCGCTGAAGCCTGAATATATTAAATTCGGTGTCGCTTCCTGTGAGTTATATTATGATGATATTGTTCATCTTGATTTGGTATTGATGATTAGTATGCTAGATGTGTGCATACATTCATAATCATATTGTGGCTGTATTCCGGTGGTGTTTGGATCAGTGGTAGCTAACTCTCACTGTATGGAATTAGTGAGTTGGTGGTGGCCGTATTCTGGTGGTGTTTGGATCGGTGAGATGGGTTAATCCCCTGAATTGGTATCACATGTATAGTGTCTCATTGCATTTTTATCTATGTTCCTTATAACATGAGTGGATGAATTCCAGTGTTATAATGTGGTGATATGACTGGTGTGGTTTGTAGTTGTGATTTGTTGGTTGAATTTTCTAAAATCTATAATATGTTGCAATAGGGTGAATGATTACTCATGGTGTTTTGTTGTTTATGAACTCATAATATATGTTAATTGTGAATGTGTCTCACCCTTAGTGTTGATCATTTTCAGATTAAGGAGTAGTGGCGTTGTGCTTGGTGAGGATAACTCATAAAGTTAATCCGTTTAGTTTTGGTAGTGTCAGTGTCATGCTCTAATCTTGTAACACTGGGGAACATTTTGTTTTAGAGTTATTTTAATAAACTCTTATTTTATTTGTTGGATAATTTTGGTTTGATTCTGAGCCGGTGTTTTTGGTATTGTTAACTATGTTTTACATTATTCAAGTCGTGAAATTCTATTCCACTATGTTAAACATGTTGGCTGAATAATGTGATTTATGTTCCAGTTCAAGGTCGAACTGTGCCATCATGGCAAGCAACATTCGAATGGACCTATGCTTCACAAAAGGAGAAAACACATCATTGAAGTCGACACCTTCTTTCTGAGTGAAACCCCTTGCGACCAACCTTGCCTTGTATCTTTTCGACGTCACTCCTTCAATTCCTTCCTTAACTTTGAAAATTCATTTACAGCTGACTAAACTTGCCCCAGCAGGTTTCTTGATCAGTTCCCAAGTGTGATTATCATGAAGAGATTTCATCTCATCATCCATGGCCTTCAGCCATTCAGTCTTATTTCGACTCCTCATAACTTCCTTATAATCTCTAGGTTCATCATCAAGAACCTCATTGGCAGAGATTAATGCATAAGCTATAAGATCTGCATACCCAAGTCTCTAAGGTGGTTTGATGACTCTTCTCGACCTATCTCTCGACAATAGGTAGTCATATTCAGTTTCCTCAACTTCCTCAGCATCTTCTGCTTCTTCTTCGACTTCATCAGGGATATGCAATTCAGCATCAAAATGCTCCACCTCAACAGGAATCTCTACCTGTTCCAGCTCTTCTGCACTTCGACCATCATCAGTTTTCTTGAAAGCCATTTCAGCTTCATTGAAAACTACATCTCGACAGGTGATACACCTCCTGTGACCTGGCTCTAGGCACCATAGCCGATAAGCTTTGACTCCTTCAGGGTATCCCATGAACATGCATTTCAGAGCTCTAGGTTCGACCTTGTCTTGCCAAATGTGAGCATAGGCTACGCAGCCAAATACTCTCAGTTTGTCGAGATCTGGTGGATGTCCCGACGAAACTTCTTCAGGTGTCTTCATATTTAACACTGTCGAAGGACATCTGTTTATATGATATGTTGCTGTCGAAACAGCCTCAGCCCAGAACACCTTCTTTAACCCCGCACTAGTCAACATACATCTGAATCTCTCCAAAATAGTTCGATTAAACCTTTCAGCCAAACCATTTTGATGTGGAGTACCTGCAGTAGTTCTGTGCCTTGCAATACCAGAGGCATCACAAAAGCTGTCGAATGCCTCATTGCAAAATTCAAGGCCATTGTCGGTTCTCAACCTTTTAACCTTTCTGCCAGTCTGATTTTCAACCAGAGTCTTCCAACTTTTGAAATTCTCAAAAGTTTCATCCTTAGTCTTCTGGATGAATACCCATAATTTTCTGGAATAATCATCTACTATGGATAGAAAATACCTTGCTCCTGAATGTGATTGACACCTTGCAGGCCCCCAAAGATCAGCATGGATGTAATCAAGGGATCCATGTGTTCTTTGTTTGCCTTTGTTGAACTTCACTCTGCAAGATTTTCCAAGTACACAGGGTTCACAAAACTTCAGCTTTTCGACTTTGTCTCCACCAAGCAGATTTTGTTTCCCTAATTCGACCAAACCTCTTTCACTGACATGGCCCAATCTCATGTGCCAGATTACTATCTTCGACAAAGGTTTCGTGGATACAACATTTGTCGAACCACTTACAACTTCAGCCTCAAGGGTATACAAGCCTTGTTTCTTCACGCCTCTCAAGACTTCCTTCGACCCCTTCATGACTCTTAGGATACTTTTCTCTCCTTGGAAAACATATCCTTTCTTGTCGAATTCACCAAGAGAAAGTAGATTTCTCTTCAAATCAGGAACATACCTGACTTCAGTCAACAACCTTATTGACTCATCATGGAGCTTGAATCTCACAGATCCAACACCTGCAATTTTGCAAGCCTTGTTCTTTCCCAGCAATACTGATCCACCATCTTGATCACATAATTCCTTGAACAAGTCTTTGTTTGGAGTCATGTGCCAAGTGCAACCGGAATCCATAATCCACTCTTTTCTAGAGTCACTGCTTGAAACCACAAGAACATCAGATGATTCGAAATCATCTTGAACAATGGCTGCATTGCCATTATCCTTACCTCCATGATCTTTCAGGCGTTCAGGGCACACCATTCTTGTGTGACCCTCCTTCTTACAATGATAGCATCGAATGCCAGATGCTTCGCCACTGTAAGACTTCGACTGGCTTTGGCCCTTCTTGTCGAACTTACCATTCTTTCGTAAGAATTTTCCTTTAACGGCCAAACCTTCACCAACAGTCGAAGGTTTATGCTCCTTTCGTTCATTCAAGTCCTTAGAATACAAGGCTGATTGAACTTCTTCAAACGTCAGGGACTCCCTTCCATACAAGAGAGTTTCTTTGAAGTGAGCATGTGATCGAGGCAAAGAACACAATAGTAACAACGCTTGATCTTCATCATCGATCTTCACATCAATATTTTCAAGATCAAGAATTAGCTTGTTGAACATATCCAACTGCTCAGCCAACACTTTGTCTTCAATCATCTTGAATGAATACAAAGCTTGCTTCAGGTAGAGTCGATTTACCAGCAATTTGGTCATATACAAACTTTCAAGTTTCACCCATAACCCTGATGCCGTCGTCTCCTTTGATACCTGCCTGAGAACCTTATCACCAAGGCTCAACAGAATTGCGCTGTGTGCTTTCTCGATCATAGTTGTCTTCTCCGCTGCCGTTAATGCAGCATTCATGGCTGCCTCTCCCTTCAACGCTTTCAAACAACCCTGCTGAACCAGTAGGGCTTTCATCTTCAAGCGCCACAGACCGAAATCACTCACTCCGGTGAATTTTTTAATCTCATACTTTGTTGAAGGCATCTTCTCCACGCTCACCGCACCAATTTGTTGTGAAAAACGATACCAATAACAGAGTATAATCGGGAATTTAGAGAGGAGAAAGAAGAACACAATAGTTGGTTATAACTGCTATTCTTTTACTTTCTCTTAAAACAAGATTACAAGTTTGCAAGAATAACAAATAACCTCTCTCACCCTAAATTAGGATTTGCAGCTTACAATGATGAGAGACTAGTATGCTATTTATAATAAAACCTAACATACTAACTAATGGGCTTTTTTCAGCAAGGCCCATTACACAAGCCAACTTAATAAACAAGCTAACTTAACAAATTAGGGTTTAAACACTAAACCTAATTTAACATGCTAACAACCCTAGCATCTTCGACACAAGCATGTGAACAACCTTCGACTTCATGCTTACTCCTGTCGAAACCAAGAAGCTACCCTTCGACCACACTAGAGTTCGATCCAATATCTCACATATATATATATATATATATATATATATATATATATATATATATATATATATATATATATATATATATAGATATATATATATATATATATAGATATATAGATTAATTAATTAAAAATAGAATAGTTACTAATCTGTAGTTAATAAATTTCTTAATATGAAATGAAAAAAAAATTAAAAATTACTATTAATAAAAAAATTTAAAATAGTATATAATCTTATTAGATTATTAAATAACAAATGTAGAAGTTGCAAAAAATTAACAAAGATGAAAAAGAAAAAAATTATTTTTCATAAGATGACTAAAAATAAGAATAAAATATTTCATTAACAAAATAAACTATATATAAAAACATCAAATATTTAACTTTCTCTTCATTCATTGGCAAAAGCAAAACATCAAGAAAAGTTATCAATTCATCTTAACAACAGTGCATAAGAAGAACTAAAATGGACAACACCATCATAGAAGCTAGAGAGGAACTAATGGTTTCACCATCATCAGGTGAAAACAATACTCTAAGAACGACATATTGTCTCAAACCTTCTATGCATCACTCTCGTTTTCTTTCATCCGATTTTTCTACTTCCTCTGAAACTACCACAAAGTTGTCACTAGAAATAAGGTACAATGGATGGAGACCACCCACATAAGATTGGAAAAAATGGGTCAAAAAATTACAACCAAAGTTTGAATATTTGTGGATTCAAACTGGAATATATCATGCAATCAAAGCTTCTACATATGAAATCAAAAGGGATGATGAGTTGGTTCTTGAACTTGCTAATAGATGGTGTTCCAACACAAACACATTTGTTTTTCCTTGGGGAAAATCAACAATAACATTGGAAGTCATAGAGGTTTGTTTTGGTTACTCTCTTTTGGGTTCCTTTATTTCTAACCCTCTTATGAACAATGATCAACTAAAAGCAGAAAAGGAATTAATGGAAGCAAGAAGACTGTTTAACCGTTCTAAAGCTAAAAAAGTAAATCAAAGGGCATGGATGATGCATTTTATGGAGTGTGAAAGCAAAGTGGAACATGAAGCTTTTTTGGTTTATTGGTTATTAAGGTTTGTTTTTCCTGCAGATGCTTATGATACTATTTCGAAAAGTGTTATTCCAGTTGCAGTACATTTAGCTCGTGGAAATAGAATAGCTCTTGCGCCCGCTGTTTTAGCTAGTGTTAATAGGGATTTGAGTTTACTTAATAGTGTCATTACAAAAAATGCCACAACAACCATGAAGAGTTTTAGAGTAACTATTTGGGCTCCATTTCAATTGGTTCAAATATGGGCTTTAGAGAGATTTTTAGTTCTTAGTCCACGCCCTTATACAATAGGGCATGGTCTACCAAAGGTGGCTAGATGGGATGGAGTTAAAGTTTTGAAAAATAAAAACTTGAAAAAGGACTTGGATATTGCAGGATTTGGAAATGGTTATTTGTGGCAACCATATGCAAATTCACCATTTGTAAAGGATTATAATGAAAAAGATATGCGGAAATGTTATAATCCATGGTGGAAGCATTCGAAATCAAGTGAGGAAAGAGATAACAAGAGAGTGAAGGTTGAGAAACATTAAATGGAAGGTTCTAATGAAGAGTTTCATTTTTCATTTCATGAACTGTCAAGTTATGATGATAACGATGAAGCATCGAAAATGGAAAGAATGTCTAGTAATGAATTTGGTGATGAGATAGTCAAGTTCTGATATAGAAATGGTGAATAAGAGGAAGGTGTTAATCCTTTTATATTAGAGATGGAATTTGATCTTGAAAACAGGTCTGAGAAGCTTGAAAGAGTGATGTTTAAACTAAAAGAAGCAATATTTGGAATTAAGGCATAGTGATCCAGTTGATTTGTAACAACACAACAATTTATAACGATTAATTGATAACTCCTTTGAATGTTATTGTTGCTTTCATTTTGTAGTA
Organism: Vicia villosa; assembly: GCF_029867415.1. Lineage (NCBI taxonomy): Eukaryota > Viridiplantae > Streptophyta > Magnoliopsida > Fabales > Fabaceae > Vicia > Vicia villosa. The sequence goes on from NC_081182.1 coordinate 131,573,420, forward strand.
GTTAATATGAAGCTGCTGAAGTTGTGGTTATTTTGTTCATTATGGAAACATCAAAGTAAATTAATTAGTAATTTTGTTATAGATTTGCATCAAAGAAGAACTTGTATTGATAATAAGGAGTATCTCAATTTCCTATTAATGAACTTGTTTAAATATTTGCTTTATGATATCAAAAATTTATTTTTTAAATTTATTTAATAATTAATATATTTGGATTAAATATATTCTTTATTCAATAAATTTCTCTGTCTATATTAAGTGTCTAAATAGAAATGGTGAGTAATCTAATCCAGTGAGTTTTAGATAATCTCTAATATTATTTGAAATATTAAATTTAGTCTAATTTAACTTTACAAATTTGACTTGTTAAAAAAATTTATTCTCACTTATAAATACATCATTATTTATAGAGAGGCTTTTGATATATGCTTCATATAAATTTTATGCACTCAAATCTAAGGAAGATGCATTTCAAAACAAACATACTGAGATGGCTACAATCCAATCAAGACGGTTTACAAATATATTGTCAAATTTTACAATCTATGTTCATTAAAATGTTATAAGTATTAGATTAAAAAATGACAATATTATGCTATTTAATTGATTGAACGAGTGAACATAGTTTATTTTCTTTTCCTTGTCTCACAAGCTTCAGTCTTATGCATTGAATTCGGGAAAGTACAATGAAGATGGTTAACCTTCTTACATTATATAGACTTATATAGTGCAAGAGAGGTGCCTATGTTCAATCTTTGTTATTAATCAATAATCACTTTTCAATCTCAAGGGTTATGAGATATTTCTAATTGTAGTTCATGATCCCACTACTAAAAAATTACATTTAATTTTTAACGTGAGGAAGATTTAACCTCGGTTACAAAACTGAGGTAATGGAATACGTTAGAAAATTTTTTCATTTCACTCCTCGATTTTTTATTAATCGATAGGTAAAATTGTCTGCATATGTATTCGATCTCCAACAACTACATTTATAATACTTTCATCACTATATAGCGCTAAACTTTTCTCTCGGTTGAAATTTAAATCGAGGTAATAAAGAAATATTATTTCCTCGGTTGACTATTAAGTTCTTATGATGAAGAAATGGAAAATTGAGAGACTTTCTCTAATAATGAAGCAACATGTGGAAATAAGGCATAGTGCTCCTTAGTTGATTTGTAACGACACAACAATTTAGAACAATTTAATGTTAACTCCTTTGAAGCTGATTAGATAACTTGGGTAGATACATTACTGCAGGAATTGCTTGGGATATAGGTAGTATGTCTTTTATAGAAGCTGAGGCTTTAGCTTTGAAAGAAGCTATTCAACATGTTGTTACCATGAATTTGGATAATGTGATATTCGAAAGCGACTCTTAAATGGTAATTCAAGGCATTCATTCTGCAGCTACTGGTTCGTCTGAGTTTAATTTTATTCTTCTTTCAATAAATCGTTTGTCAGCTTTTATTCCAAACTTTGAGGTAAAGTTTATTAAACGCCAAGCAAATACGGTTGCCGACTCGTTAGTTAATATGGTGTCGTTTTCTTTACCTCCCCATTTCACTTGGGAGGACGGCACGCTAGGCCCTTCACGCGGAATTTGGAAGGAGGAAGCGCCGGTGGCGGGATGAATTTTGTTTCAGTTCTTCCTACGATATCACACGAACTTTTTAATTATCCTACGAGTAGGAAAGGGGAAAAAGATCTCAAATAAACCCTAGGAGTTTGCTAAGTGTGGGGATTCACCTAGACTAGAAATTCTGGAGTCCGGGAGGTTGGTTATACGTAGGGAAGAGTTTAAGCACCCTACATATCCGTAGTACTCTACGGGAACCTTCTTTGTGTCTATGTGTTTGTGTTTGTTGCTTATTGATTGGGAAAGTTTCTCCTTTGTGTTAGGAGAAGGAATTAATTGAATTAAAAGAAAGACAGACTGACTGACTATTTTTGGTATTTTGTTAGCTCGCTGAGATTCCTTGTGAACCTCATGCCTACATATCCTTAATGGAAGTCAGAGCTTTTTGTAGTTCGGAGAACTAATTAGGTAAATTAATTATTTTTGGTGTCTTGCTTGAAGCTCAAGGTTGAAGCTTGAATTAAATCTCTGTTTACAGTAAAGAGACATGAAGTCATCTTTATAGAGAGGTATTTCTACTATTCCACCACAAACATTTAAAAGAGTGACAGAAAAGCTGAATTCATTTCATTAAGAGAGGGACCTTACTTGTATGTTTGCAAGTATGCCAGTCACGTGTCTCTTGAATGAAAGAAGGATTCTCATCCAAATTAGGGAAAGTGTACAAGTCTGGGTTTGTTTGCCTCAGAGCATACCTTTCAAAAGTCCTAAATGGGAGAATGTTTGAAATTGAAATTGAAATTGAAATGTTTGTTTGTTTGAAGGTGGTGAGATAGGAGAAATATCTCTCTACAGAGATAAGCTATGTCTATCTACTGTTTGAAAGATTTGATTTTTTTAGCTGGCTTGTATGAGGCCCAAGCTTGAGGCTTTTGATTGATTTAGTGTTTTATTGAATCTGGGAGATAACTCTACCGAGAATTGACTTAAACTAAGAAGTTTTTGTGTTCTGTACAAAGCCCAGAATTGAGGCTGACTCTTTATTGAAAAATATGTCTTTTACTGACTGAGACTGGTGAGATTATCTTTTTAAAGAAATGAATGGAGGCTGACCCTTTCTAGGGGTTTTATTCAGTTGGAGAATTTATCTTTTGAAAGTTCAATTTTTGGAGGCTAACCCTTTCCAGGGGTTTTGACTCTGCTGGTGAAATTATCTATTAAAAGACTGATTTTTGGAAGCTAACCCTTTCCAGGGATTTATGGACGATAGCAGAAAGATTATCTAATTGAGACTTCTTATTTTAAAGTCCAAGATTAAGGCTGGCACTGACTGAGGATAGACAGATAAGGAACCTAGACTCTGCTAAGGAAAATTAATGAAGATAAGGGTGATAGAGACTGTCAATTTCCCTCATTCCAAAAGGTGTGCTCAATATTGAGATTGAGGCAATCTTGGCTTGTTTAAAGTCTGGTTTAAAGAATGGAAGAAACTCACCAGGGTAGGCTAAAAGGTTACTAAAGATCTGCTCCTATGTTTATAAGAAACCTGATGGGTCCTTGTATACAAGCTCAAGAGGAAGCTGGGAATGCTTTTAAGAAGCCTGTGGGTCCTTGTACAAAGCCCAAGAGGAGGCTAATCGAGGGTCCTTGTTATAGCACAAGAGAAAGCTATGTGGTTTTGAACTTCCTCGCATCAGCAGTACAAGCATTGCTCTTATGACCAGGTTGACCACACTTGAAACATACAATCCTAGCAGGAGCATCTCCTCCACTAGACCTCTGACCATGAGTAACTCTTTGTTTCCCTTTACCAGCATCATACGGTTTCCCACGGCTTTGTTGATTCTTGCCCCTTCTATCACTAACCATCTTGTGATGAGCATTACTATCCTCCTCAAAGATCCTACAACTGTCAACCAAATCAGAAAACAAACGGATCTTTTGGTACCCAACAGCCTTCTTGATCTCTGAGCGTAGCCCATTCTGAAACTTGATGCACTTAGAAAATTCAGCACCTTCGCCATCAAAGTGAGGATAGAACTTAATCAACTCAGTGAACTTGGCAGCATACTCGGTCACAGACTTATTCCCTTGCGTCAACTCTAATAAATTCCCTACGGAACACATTCCAAGTGACTTCCTCACCTGAAAACTCCAACCTAGCAAGCGTCTCCAACCACCAATCATCAGCTTCCTTAGCCAGCATATGAGTGCCATATCTAACCTTTTGAGCAGGAATGCAATCCATAACACGGAAGATTCACTTGAGCTCCTTCAACCAATCAAGAGCACAATCAGGGTCATGCGTACCCCTGAACACCGGCGGATTCTCCCTTTGGAATGTCGCCAAACTACGAGATCCATCATTCTCGTCAGCATTCGGTTGGTTCTGCATAGCCTGAGCCACCGCTTCCAAAGCAGCAGCTATCGCAACATCATTCCTCCCAGCCATAGCATCACTACAACACAAAAACAATCAGCACAAACAACAATACACGATTGTTAGACTACACTACGACTCGACACTTGGCCGGACAAGACCGACCTGTTCGGATACCACTAATGTAACACCCCAAATCTACCCCAAGCATTTATGCGGAAAATAAGAGTATAAAAAAATTCTCAACAGAATCAGGATGTCACACATTCAACATAAACATAAACCTGTCATGCTTTTTAAACTAATACATAACACTATCAGGATTGGAGTGAACAAAACTCATAACATATATCTCAACCTCTGAATACATAGTATTCAGAGTATAACCCAAACTTAGGTTCAACATGCAACAGATTCACGATGATTCAACAATTAATACATAACATCTTTTGAATCACAAAAAGCAGCAATACAAACAACTCCTCAAATACATCATAAGGTTCAATAAACAAATAACAACATCAAGCAAGTGTTCATTTCCCCCCAAGTGCTACGTATCAGAGCAATGACACCCAAAACTCAACTATAAGCAGAAACAGCTACTCATCTGGATTACCTGCACGTTACCCATGTGGAGGCAACATTCAAACAGAAAGGGTGAGATATCAAACTATATAAATAGGATTATGATAAATCATATATTAGGTAAGAAATATAAATGAATCACCATTTCACACAACATCAACATAACAACACAAAGAACATAATCAAAGAATAGTCTTGATATCAACACATAAGCATCTTCAACAAATCAACACCTAAGCATCACAATGTATAAACAACAACTTCAACCAACAAAAACTGATGACGACTCGAATGTGACTCAACTATGCATATGCTTGTGGTACCATTGGAGTAAAACTCCCAACTTAGAACATTGCCAGTAATTCCGAGGCATAAGGCAAAGCCTTCAACACGGTCACATATCAACATCACACCGTTCAACCTTATGTTATGCTATGCTATGCGGAAACATACAACGAATACGATTTGACAACGAAATAACGATGTAACAATAACACAACAACTGTCACATATCAACATCACCCCGTTCCACTTTAGCCAAAGGCTCACAACACAACTTATCAATTCATAGCGTTATATACACAATATCAAAATTTGCTATAATTCACACTATGAGGCTATTCACATAAGAATGCACAAAATAATCATATTGGAAATCACAACATTAATCGCAACAAAAGCATCCAAAACAAAATCACAAATTGCGGCCAATTCGCAAAATAATCACAATATGCCAATATATTAAATAAGCCAAAGCAACTTCCAAATTAACATTTAACTAAATTAGATATCATGTTAATTATCAAAACAACATCGTTGACACAACAATATATTATTCTCAATTTAATTATTCAACTAAAACACAATTACGGTCAAATTCTCGAGGTGTCGTAATTTACCGATAAACCGAATAATTTACTCAAGTCTAAGTATTTTTCAATCAAATAGACTTATTGAAATTAATTCTACTATTGATTAAATCAACCAATCATATTATATTAATTTCAATTTACTATTATTTCTATTCCATTTCCAATTTCTAATATTCTACTATTTTAATTATAATTCATTTCATAATTTAGTTCATTTTCCATGTGTCATTCCATTTTATATATATCTTTCTCAATTAACAGTAGAAGACAAAGTTGAAAACAAGATCTCCTCTCACAGTAATTAGCATATGAAACAAAACATACTATGAAAAAGTGAGGTATCTCATTTCTAGTTCATACCATAGGTATATTACATATATGTTAATAAAATACTATTAAGAACAATGAAAACAAAGAACACAAAGTAGCAGAACACTATTGAATAGCATAAAAACTATACTATTGGGATTAAGTAGGGTGTGCTGTCGTCTCTGCATTTGTTTCCAGTTTAATTTTCTATTCCGCACAGGCATTTCAACATCATTTCCAAATTAAACTCTAATTTCTACACAACATAATGACAAATCTATACCCTAAACTCACATATAATTCATCATATTACCATTTAGACAGAAAGAATCTCCCCTTACCTTGGATTGAGTGCAGCTCTAAGAAGACTCAATGAAAAATTGGAGAAAAATGACACTTTAGAGCAACACTTTGGATCTCCTCTTCAAACCCTAACCCCTCTTTTTTTTCTCTCCCTCGGTTACCCTCCTTTTCTTATTTTCTTCTCAAAGAAAAGTGATACTACCACTTAGTTATTATCACTAATGGGCCTAATAAAAAATATACCCCTTAATACTTAGAGATGTCATTAATTAAGCCCAATATTATTTCCACACTTAATATAAAAAATAATACTTCCACTAAAACTCCATTAAAATAAAATCCGATTATTTTAATATACCGACTTATTACTCAGTGTCTCATATTTTCGGTCTAAACTTAATTACTCAGAAAATTCCCAAAACGCTAAATATTAACTCATTAATATTTCTAATACTAAAAATATTAAAATTATCGATTAAATGTCGATCCGCTATCCCGAAGTAATACCGACTAAATCGCCCCAAAACGCAAAAATTTCAGAAAACATCACAAATGTCTAAATTAAGCAAATAATTATTTTTCCGGGCGTTACAGTGCAACCAGAAAAAGTTGCGTCAGGAGACTCAAAGTCTATGCTTGGCAAACTCAAGAAATCCATTTTTGGCTTTAAACACGCTTCTAATCAATGGTATTAAAAATTTTATAAAGTTATTTCCTCTTTTTGTTTTGAGGTTAATCTAGTTGGTAATTGTGTGTAACAAAAGTTCAATGGGAGTAAATTCTTTTTTTTTGGTACTCTATGGAGATGATATCCTTTTTACCAAGCAGTAATATAGGCTTATTGCTCGAAACCAAGATATTTCTCACAAAGAATTCTAAGATACAAGATATTGGGGAAGCCTCCTTTGTCTTAGGATTTAAAATAATTAGAGACTGATCTCGAGGTATTATAGGATTGTCACAAAGGTGCTATAATATTGATATAGTTCTTGATAGATTCTCTTTGAAAGATAGCAAACCAGGAGACACATTTCTTGCTAGAGGATACAAGTTTAGTCTCAAAGGGTGTCTCACTATGGATCTTGAAAAAGAAGAGATGCATGAGGTTCCAAATGTTTTAGCTGTAACGAGTCTTATGCATGCCTAAGTCTGCGCATATCCCAATTTAGCATTCATTGTAGGAGTTCTTGGCAGATATCTAAGCAACCCTGGTATGTAGCACTGGATAAAAGTAAAGCATGTAATGTGATACCTGAAGAGAACTACAAACTTCGTGTTCACTTATTAGAATTCGAATAACTTAGAGATCATTGGGAATTCAGACTTTGATTTTGCATAATGCCTGGATAGCAGACATTCCACATCTAGTTACATCTTACTCTTGGTTGAATAAGCTGTCTCATAAAGCTCTTCCAAATAGACTTTTGGGTCTCACTCCATCATGGAAGCATAGTTTGTATTTTCTTTGAGGCATCAAATCATACAATATAGCTACGGAACATTGTCATAGGCCTGCACGTTGTTGAGAGCCTCAAAAAAGCCTTTGAAGGTTTATTGTGACAATAGCTCAGTTGTGCTCTACTCCAACTATAATATGAGTTCTACAAAATCGAAATTTATTGATATCAAATATCTTATTTTGAAAGAAAGAGTTCAAGAGAAGAAAATTTCGATAAACATATAGTGATGGACTTAATGTTAGCTGATTCACTAACCAAATATTTGACACTTATGGGTTATCATTGGCATGTTGCTTATATTTGTCTCGGTTTTGATATTTCCTTAGTTTAGCGAGAGTCTTTTCTTTATTTTTCTACATTTTATACATTGATTTTATTTTTGTATATACTGTATGTTAGGGTTAGATTTCTATGGAAATAAAACTCACGAGGTACTATTGTCATAATAATGTTAAGATTTTTTGTTATGTACAAAAATTTTAATTTTAAATTACACCTAAGAAACTTCAGTTTGATCTCACATTTCATGATTTAGAGATCACATTGCATGCAATTTCAATGTCATTCATCCATATCGATCTATGTCGTCAATTACATTGATGTGGTGGTCGTTGAGGTTCCTGTTAGACGCTGGCCTTAGGATCTAGAGGGGGGTGAATAGATCGTTCACAGTTTTGCGGAGTTAAATGACTTTTCAGCGGAAGTGATTCTGAATCGACTCGCGTCTATTCCGAACCACTATCGAAACGATTATATATGTGTTTAAAAAACCAGTCAAAGACTTGAGGTAAATGATAAGAGTATATGTTGCAGAATCAAAGCGTTTCTCTTATTGAAAATCAGATTAACTTTTTGTATGATGGACAATGTTTGCAATGCAGTAAGAGTGATAGAAACAAATATACAAACACTTGGTGATAATGATCAAATTGAAGGCAATTCAATGTGTGGTGGATTGTGATGTTTATGTAAGTTCTTAATTCACAATCTTAACACTCGAATCGTTGATCAATTTACTATTATAACCAAATATGAACAGAATGTAGATGAAAAAGTAAAAGCGACAAGAACACGATATTTGTTTAGGCAGTTCGTCGATCGTCCTCGCTACGACTACGTCTTCCCCCAATTCCAAATTGAAATCGGGTAATCTTTCATTAATGTTGAAAGTAGTATATACAAAGAAGATAACAAAGCGATAAACGATCAAGGTTATCCAAGAGCTTCACTTTGATTCCCTTCTGCAGTGTCTTGATTCCTTGAACTCCCCGTTCCTCAATCGTTACACTCAGCCGAATCCTCAATGAACGCCTCTTGATAAAAACCCCCAAGAACCACCCGTCGTGGAGGACAAAACCCGCAGATTTTATTCACCAACAAACCCCACAAACCTTCACCCACTAGGAATCTTCAATTCCGTTCCATGGACGTTATCGAACTCATCACTAACCCGCAACGCAAGAATGATTATGTGTAATTGTGTTGGAGATGATGAAGAACGAAGATGAGAAGCGTTTGTGTATCTTTCAGTCGTTGGTGTTTTATTGAATAATGAACCTTTGATAATATATAAGATAGCTTAGCAGTTGGAGATGAGAGAAACAGAATTTTTGGCATTCTTGATCAGTTAGGTCGACCTCTTGTAGAGCTTAGGTCGACCTAGCAGTGCTTGCAGAATTTTGCTCCCAGTTAGGTCGACCTGTTTAAGGAGTAGGTCGACCAGAATCCCCTTAAAATGCATTCTGGGGACATTTTCTCAGATTAGGTCGACCTAGTCGTTGTGTAGGTCGACCTAGCAGACTGGTATGTAAATTTCATCAATTTAGGTCGACCTGGATGATGTGTGAGTCGACCTAGCAGAAGTATGTGGATTTTTCTCCATTTTAGGTCGACCTGGGTTGACAGTAGGTCGACCTAACTGCTGGTTTTCTGCATTCTTCTTGATCTGCTTATGTTGAGTCGACCTAAAGTATAATAGATCAACCTGTACTGTCATGAGTGATCAATGCTTGCTTTTCTTTGAGTTTTCTGCTTCCGCCTTGTTGTTTGAATGCTCATTTGAGTTTGCCATAAATCAAAAACATCTTTGAGTGTAATCTTGTATTCACATGCTCCCCCTTTTTGATGATGGCAAACCATTAGTCGAAGCTTTGGTGGTAAGTGATAAAGACTCAACAAAGCTCCCCCGTACATCCAGCATCTATCTCTCAACAAGTCAATCTCTCAACACAGCTCCCCCGTACACTCAGCATCTATCTCCCCCTTTGTCAACATCAAAAAGAGATACAACGAAAATAGAAGAGTAACGAGAGAACCATAGATAAAATGCTAGCATTCATAAAAAGGTAGCCAGTTATAGCATGAGAGTCAAATGAGCAAGAGCGATATATGTATGAAGTCACTATAAGCATGTTAATTGATAACATATTATAGTATCAATAATATTTTTGGAAGTGAACAACAATAACGTTACCGCTTTCTCAACTTTAATGGAAGCCTTTAATCAATGTGGAATGACGCCTGGCTAGATGATGAACTACCTTTACGCTAAGAAAAATGTTAGCAAGAGAGAACATATATATATATATATATAAAGTAAAGGAATAATATTAAGAGAGAACAAACGTAATTAGCCCAAATTAGAGATATCGAGTATCCCTAATTCCCTACGAATGTTGAAGTATTGCTCCGTTGCTAGAGGTTTGGTGAATATGTCAGCTAGTTGCTTCTTGCTTTCTACATGTTCAAATGTAACGTCTCCTTTTTCTACATGATCTCGTAGAAAGTGATGTCTTATTTCAATATGCTTGGTACGTGAGTGTAAGACAGGATTTTTACTCAAGTTTATGGCACTTGTGTTATCGCACATGATAGGTATGCGATCAAGCTTAATACCAAAGTCAAGAAGTTGTTGCTTGAGCCATAATATTTGTGCACAGCAGCTTCCAGCAGCTACATATTCTGCCTCAGCAGTAGATAATGCAACCGATACTTGTTTCTTGCTATGCCAACTTATCAATGAATTTGAGAATAGATGACACGTTCCACTGGTGCTTTTTCTATCGGATTTGCAGCCAGCAAAATCTGAATCAGAGAATCCTACCAAATGACACTCATTTCCCTTTGGATACCATAGGCCATATGTAGTAGTTCCACGTAGATGTCGCAGAATTCTTTTGACAACTTTTAAGTGAGATTCCTTTGGACAAGATTGATATCTTTCTCATCTTTGTCTAGGTTAGTATTTGTTGCCATAGGTGTGTCAATCTCCTTCGCTTCACTCATTCCAAATCTTTTGAGCAGCTCCATGAGACTCATCTCAAATTCACTCTGCATAAGCTTCGAAAATTCTTTGACAAGTTTTGCATTAGTCGACCCAAATATAATATCATCTACATAAACATGGACTAAGAGTACATCTTTATCTTTTCTTTTGATAAAGAGAGTAGTATCAACTTTACCCCTAGAGTACCCTTGGCTAAGAAGAAATTTGCTCAAACGTTTGTACCCAGCCCGAGGGGCTTGTTTAAGACCGTATAGAGCACGTTTCAGCTTATAAACATGATTTGGATGCATGTAATTCTCAAAGCCGGGTGGCTGAGCAACATAGACTTCTTCATTTATATATCCATTTAGAAAGGCACTTTTAACATCCATTTGGAATATTTTGAAGTCTTTTGAACAAGCATAGGCAAGTAATAGGCGAATAGCTTTGAGACGTGCTACAGGAGCGTATGTCTCTTCATAATCAATACCTTCCTATTGATTGTAACCTTGAGCAACTAATCTAGCTTTGTTTCTAGTGATAACTCCATTTTCATCAAGTTTGTTACGAAAACCCATCTAGTACCGATTACTTGATGATCTCCCGGATGAGAGACAAAGTCCCAAACATCATTCCGTTTAAAATGGTTTAATTCTTCTTGCATGGCCATTAGCCACTGCTCATCAAGTAATGCGTCCTTCACGTTTTTTTCGGTTCAACTTGTGAAACAAAAGCAAAATGATGACAAAAGTTACTTATCTTGGAGCGTGTTGTCACGCCCTTTGAGATGTCCCCTATTATGTTGTCGGTTTGATGATCTTTTACATTTGTCCAGGCCTTAGGAAGTTCTTCATTGTTTGAGATGCTTTCTTTTTCAACACTATCATGAGACTCATCTTTCTCTTTCTTAGCATCTTCCTTTGCAACACTTTCACTTTCGTCTTCCTTATCTTTGACAATGTCTTCAATAGATGGGCCTACACTTCCTTTACCAAGTATGGCTCCCCGATTGTTATCTCCATAGGTGACATACCCCTTTTTCTTTGCTTGAAACTCAATGAAAGAGTGATATGTCTCCTGTCATGTGTCTTGAACATCCGCTATCAAGGAACCACAACCTTTCGGCAATGTCAAGACACTTTTCCTGCAAAATTAATTTAGAGTGGAAGGTCCCCAATCTTCATTGGGTCCTAGGTGGTGAGTACATAAATTGTTGCACTTAGGCAACCATTGAAATACTCCTTTAGGAACTAAAATCCTCCTAAATTTGCATTTTTCAATGGTATGACCCTTTTTGCAACAATAATGACAGGTAATATGATGAGAATATGCTGTTTTTCTAGTTGATACTTTTGGTACAAAAGTGTATTTACTATATAAAGGATTATACGATCTTTTGAACTTATTTGGATCAACCGCAAAAGTCACTTTTGGTTGTAGAGCCTTATCTAATTTGGCCTTTAGATCTCTTACTTCTTTTTGCCAAATATGACATGTCTCACAACCAAACCATGATGTAGGATCTTCCTCAATTTTATCCTTTTGAATATCTAGCATAGATTGTTTCAAAGCTTCCATGTCCTTTTCGGTCTTCTCAACTTTTGATTCAAGATACGAAAAAATTTTCTTATTTGAGGCCAAAAGTTTGAAAGCTTCAATAGCATCTCTATGTAGTTCTTCAAAGGCTAATTTTAATTGAGCATGAGATACCTTATCTACAAGTTCAGGTTTAAGATGACTTACACGTTTCTTTTTCTTGTGTTGATGAGCCGTAAGACATAGGTTTGTCGATTCTTCTTCATCGCTTGATGAGTCTTCACTTGAGGAATCACTTTCCCATGCTATGTAGGCTCTTCTAGACTTGTTGTGACTTTTGCTTTGATTCTTGTCTTTCTCCTTCTTGAGATATGGACAATCCGGTTTGTAATGACCATCTTTGCCGCAATTGAGACAAGGGCCTTTGGATTTTCTTTTATTGTTATCATCTTGTTAGACGCTGGCCTTAGGATCTAGAGGGGGGGTGAATAGATCGTTCACAGTTTTGCGGAGTTAAATGACTTTTCAGCGGAAGTGATTCTGAATCGACTCGCGTCTATTCCGAACCACTATCGAAACGATTATATATGTGTTTAAAAAACCAGTCAAAGACTTGAGGTAAATGATAAGAGTATATGTTGCAGAATCAAAGCGTTTCTCTTATTGAAAATCAGATTAACTTTTTGTATGATGGACAATGTTTGCAATGCAGTAAGAGTGATAGAAACAAATATACAAACACTTGGTGATAATGATCAAATTGAAGGTAATTCAATGTGTGGTGGATTGTGATGTTTATGTAAGTTCTTAATTCACAATCTTAACACTCGAATCGTTGATCAATTTACTATTATAACCAAATATGAACAGAATGTAAATGAAAAAGTAAAAGCGACAAGAACACGATATTTGTTTAGGCAGTTCGTCGATCGTCCTCGCTACGACTACGTCTGCCCCCAATTCCAAATTGAAATTGGGTAATCTTTCATTAATGTTGAAAGTAGTATATACAAAGAAGATAACAAAGCGATAAACGATAAACCAATTATGTCGATCCTTTGAATCTTCTTCCCCCTTACTCTTGAGCAAGATCAAGGTTATCCAAGAGCTTCACTTTGATTCCCTTCTGCAATTTGATCATTATCACCAAGTGTTTGTATATTTGTTTCTATCACTCTTACTGCATTGCAAACATTGTCCATCATACAAAAAGTTAATCTGATTTTCAATAAGAGAAACGCTTTGATTCTGCAACATATACTCTTATCATTTACCTCAAGTCTTTGACTGGTTTTTTAAACACATATATAATCGTTTCGATAGTGGTTCGGAATAGACGCGAGTCGATTCAGAATCACTTCCGCTGAAAAGTCATTTAACTCCGCAAAACTGTGAACGATCTATTCACCCCCCCTCTAGATCCTAAGGCCAGCGTCTAACAAGTGGTATCAGAGCCTGGTTTTCTGCATTCTTCTTGATCTGCTTGTGTTTAGTCGACCTAAAGTATAATAGATCAACCTGTACTGTCATGAGTGATCAATGCTTGCTTTTCTTTGAGTTTTCTGCTTCCGCCTTGTTGTTTGAATGCTCATTTGAGTTTGCCATAAATCAAAAACATCTTTGAGTGTAATCTTGTATTCACAGTTCCGTCACGTTATACGTTAGTGATGACAGCCACGGGGTCTCATAATTGATGTATGAGGTGGACTTGCTTCTAAAGTTGAAATCTAAGGATAAATAACATTAGGATGCGCGCCGAAAGAACTATGATATAATTACTAAGATATATTGCTAAAGTGGGAGATTCTTGAAATATTTTTTTATATTATTTTAATATTTAAATTATGTGTCTAATACAATTAAGTGATCAAATAAAGTTAAAAGACTAATTAGATTTTATTTAAAATTTAATTATTTAATTAACTAATTAATTTTCTATGGGCTCAAATATGAGTGGATGTCATGATGACCCATTTCGGATTAATGTGAACCATAATTGATCATTTTCTCCCTATCTAAAGAGAATTTGAGACTTTAGGTGTATCTATTTAGGAAAAACCACATAGGTTAAAATAAAAATACAAAGAAAGAAATTAAATAACAATGATTTTCTCTCGAGTAATATTATAAGTTGAGGTAATAATATTTCTCTATTACCTCGGTTTTCTTATTAAAAAAGAAAAGCAGTTGATGAAGATCGAATCAGTGACAGTTAAGTCTTTTCACTCGGTGGAACCCTGATTGAGGTAAAAAATGTCGCATATTTCATGACTCCCTTTGTTAGCTCCATATGAAACCGAGGTTAACCCCTCATTTTTAACAGAGTTAAAAGTGATATTTTGTTGTGGTGATCTAATCATTTGGTTATTTTTTTGGAATATTATGATTGTATGAACTATTGTAGTTAGATTGATCATTATAAGAATCAAATTCAATTTGAGATTTGTGTGAAAATTAAATTTTGATAATTGTTGAATTGCTTGCCTAAGCAACTTCATTTTCTTAGTTGTTATGATTTATGATAATCTCAGTTAATTGTAATATCCAGCCAACAATATATTTTATAAAACCTCAAATATATGATAATCTCAATATATTTTGTAATCTACGCAAATGATTGAAAAATCTAATTTGGTACAAAAACTAGTGGGAAACCCGTGCGTTCGCACAGGTTCGAGCGTTGATGGCTTGATGTCTCCAAGTTGTCATGAGAATTCAAATAAATTAGAAAAAAATCAAAAAATTATTACAAAAAAGAAAAAAAATAGACTGCAAGATAATTGTATAAGTTTTTAAAAAATTATATTGTTAAGAAAAACTATTAAACACATAATTTATAAAAAAATAATTGTTTTATCAAAATTGTTATTCATATAGTATGTTAAAAAAAATTGTATCATAAATTAAAAATAATTTCAAAATAATTTAAAAACTAATCATTTTTCTCGCGTTTGAATTCCTACATTATTTTCTTTTAATTTTACAAAAAATGTAATAACCCGTGAATTTTCACGGTACTGGTGTGTTACCCTTACTTTCTCACATGTATTGGTGTACTCGTATGTTCGCACGGATAGAAGTATGTTACGCACGCTTATTTTTTCTTATGTTTTACTCATCACTGGTGTGAATCTTTGTTTTTTTTTTTATTTTCTTTAATTGTATAAAAAAATTAATAAATGATGCGTTCGCATTAATTGTATAAATTTCAATCACTAACATATACATTATATCTGTTGTTGAAGAAATTTTGGTGCATATAATTTACAATTATTTATTAATTTTGATTTATCATGAGTAGTGATTACATGGGCTTCTTGAGATTAATATACAACTCTATATCCAAATAAGTTAGAATTATGAGGCCTATTTTCAATGTTGTATTGCTTTAAATCCTAAAACAATACTAAAATACACCTGATTATATTTAAAAATAATTATATTCGTAATAAAAATGTAACATAGATTTTTGTAAAAAAAATATAGTTTTGAAACTCTCTAATGCATGTATAAATTAAACATATATATATATATATATATATATATATATATATATATATATATATATATATATATATATATATATATATATATATATATATATATATATATATATATATATATATATATATATATAAATATAGTAAATATATATAATTATAGTAAACATTTGATGCTCTCTTATGAATGTATAAATATAGTAAACATTTGATGCTCTCTTATACTCCCTCAAAATCACTTATTACCAAAATTATTAAAGTGACTATTATGATAAATATGGTAAATATTAAAATGACTATTAAAAGATCAATTGTATTTTTACTCTAATAAGAGATATATTTTAATTTTCTTTTAACAATTGGGGGCTACTATATCAAGCTCATAGAAAATTAAAAGTTATACATCGAAATAGCAAATTCCAATCACTTTTCATATTGAGCCTTTTGATATATAGCCTTTCTTTTGTACTAAGTTGGTTGAAACACACCTTTATGAATAGTACAAATTCTAACGGAAATCCCTAGATTATAAAGTTCATAGATATATTAATTTAACTAAACTCTTATGTTCATTTGAATACTCCAACAGCTAAGCCAAAGGATTTTGAAAACAACACCATGAAGAAATAATTAGTTGAAAGTCATCATGAGCAGCTGTAGCATGGAAGGAAATGAGTTGCTATAAATGTTTGATATGATAGGTTATGAAAAAGTATTGACAAAATAATATGTACTTGCATCACATATAAGCATGGGTCAGCTATTTAATAAGCCAAAATATGAATAGAGGATACTTTGAAACCGCCGTAGATGTGTACTTTTATCAAATGTTTACAACATACTTCTATATATCATATTAATTCACATTCAGTATGAATAGCTCAATTACATGTTTCAATGCTCAATTAACTTATTATAAATATTTGTTTGGTAAACAAATAATACTACACTATTGTAACAAATAATGAAGAAAAAAAATCGGTCTCATTATCAACTAATATAAATGCTCTACATTTAGATTTACAATATCACATTAATTTTAATTCATCACAAAAGAAAATCAATTAAGTTTGAAGATACATAACAAATCATATAAAAATGACATATCCTTTATGGATTTGAGAACCGACAAATACATGATCTTTTTAATAGGCAAGTTCAGATAACACCTCCAATATTCTCCCATTTAGTTGAATTTTCACAAACTTACCAAAACAACGGTAAAAGTCACAAACAAATAGAACAAATAAAACATTGAACTGCACTAAATACAAAGGGGAAAAACATAAAAAAATTCTCAACATTGAACAGTAAAGACAAATATATTTGAAAAAAATACAAAGAAAATGAAATACTATTGAAGAGCGACTAAAAGTGAAGAAATTTTTTTTTTTATAAAAAGTGAGAAATTTTCTTACTTGTGAGGAAAAGGAAGTAAAACTTAGATTTGTATGTTTGGTAGTTCTTGGATGTAAAAAATTAATCTTTTCTGCACACACAAAGAATGATCAGGAAAAGAAGATAGATGAAAATAAAAATAAAGTTAGAAATAAAAATTCCAGATCTTTTTTGTTCATATATCTTTTCTCTGGGTCTACTTTTTTTTCAGACATACAATAAAATGAAATCACCAGTTAAATCTTGACCTTAAGCACGATAAAATCGAAAGTAGAAAGCATAACCTCGTAACAAAATAAAACGTGAAAAACAACAATAGACAAACCTTGTAAATATGAAGAATAAGAGACAACTCTAATAATAATAATAATAATAATAATAATAATAATAATAATAATAATAATAATAATAATAATTGATATAGTTACAATAATATAAATTTAAGTTTTTTCAAGAATTGTTAAGAAAAAAATCTATGCTATTTTACTGGTTAGCATGTAAAGAATAAGAGACAACATCAAATTTTTATAATAATTAAAAAATATCAATGTCATATTTAACAGGTGAATCTGTATACTTGAGCTTTTCTATAATTGAAATAATTAATAATAACATAAGCATTTATATTAAAAATATAACTTTACATAAAATATTTAAGCTCAAATTCGTAGATATGTAACTTTACTATTCTCAAATTGATTGATTATCAAATACCTAAACATTTCATAATGGGGAAAAGTTTAAATAACTAAACGGTAAGGTCAGGGATCTCTCATTATGTTTAACTAGATGGTCCAATTCATTACGGTCCATTATGACATAAAGCCCAATAAAATAGTTAATTAATAATTAATTATTTCAATTCATATTTGATTAACTAAATAATTAATCTAACAATCTTTCACTTGGATGCAGAAGTTGTATCCGATAAGGAAGACAAATCATACAAGTTAAAACTCACAACTTATATAAAGAATGATGAATTTAGAATAACATATTTAAGTTAAGAGTAATATGTTATAAAGGAGTAAGAAACCTAGAGAACGCGTGCAAGCTAGCATCAAGCAATAAACAATGTCAGAAATCTAGTAAACGACATAAGCATAAACGCACATCCAAAACACGAAAGTAAATCACTTGTCGCAATCAGAGTGTGTGTCGGCACATCCGAATAATACACCTGCAAGAAAATTCGCAATACAGACAAGCAACAAACAGTGTGTGTATCGGGTCTCAAAAAAGGAGACGAACGAACAACAAATAAAAGATATCGTCGAATCACGCAAATAAAGCGGAACAATGAGAAAAATGCTTCCATCAGAAACTTCCCTCGTAAATACCTTGCACAAGCTAGAACTCCTTATTAGAAATAACAAGACATCGCAACCGGATTTGCACAGTTGCATTAGAACGCAAAATAGAAGTGAATGGTAAATAAAGGAGTGAAAAACGTGCATCGGAAACGCAACATCTCATACGGGGAAGCAATAAAACTAGTAAAGAACGTATCGTGAAAACGACCACAAAGCGCACATGAATCATACAAATGGTAAAACAATGACAATGCAAGCATACCACATAAGGAAATCGTATTTTGGTACATATTTATAGTACGGAAAAGCACTGACACAAGCATAAGAAACACATGAAAAACATTTTGAAAATGCACAAGTATGATAACAAAGCTTCACAACCGAGCAATCACAAGTATGCATGCATTAGACGGATTATGAATCATAAATTACAAGTTATGAACAACTTAGGACAACATTGAATTGACTTATGGAAATTCAAAGAAAATCGCGTCAAAACAGAAATTTAAGCACAGAATTCACGATTAAATGCATTATCAAGCACAAGTGAGCATCAAACAAAATCGGAAAGTGAAACATGACACAAAAGTAATTCCGGGCAGCAACAATGCAGCTCAATGAAATTAAACAAAACAGTCATCAAAACCACAATTCGGTGCACAGAGATCAAGTAACGGCTTATGGTAATTTGTCATAAAAAAGTATGTGATCAGTGCATTTTGATGCACATTCCTTTATGTTTGTACTTAGGCATTTCTATGGTTTGATTTGTTTATTTTTCTATTTTATTATGTTTTTATATTTTAATTCATTTTTATTGTTATTTGATTTTCGTATTTAATTTTCAGCTTTAGCAGTCTGCACGGAAACGATCATAACTGGAGTTCCAGGAGTCCGATTGAGGCGTTCTAATAATCGACGGAAAGCTAAGAGAAAGATCTACAACTTTCGTGTTGGAGTCAAAGTCAGATTCGGAGCGCATATTTTCCAGAATTTCGTTTGAAGTTGCAGCATTAGTTTTATTTAGTTTTGGATCATTAGTTTTGGGCCTGGGTTATGTTTGTTTGACCCAGTTGGGTTATGACCCGAATTTCCTTTTGTCTTCTCTTTAGTCTAGGTCTGGCCGTACAGCGGAATATCACTTTTTACTTTTCACCAAATAATTTTGAAAGCTTTGTACGAATGATGAGGAACTAATCCCCGAAGGCAATTTCTGCTGGTTACGGTTTCCAATACTTTGAGGTTTTTAATCTTTAATCCAATTTCTTTTCCCTTTCGATATTAATCTATATGTCTTGTTTGCTTAATTCGAGTTATATAGAATATTATTGATTTATACCGATTGATTTATGTTCCTTGACTTTTATCGTACTTTATCGTTGCTTAATCGTTAAAGTGTGTTTGTTAGAATCACGTTTGCTTAATTCGTGATTGTGCTTAATCCGTTTGCTTTATTCGGAAAATAGGAATGAAATCTTATAATGTCAATTTCGCTTGTTAATTGATGTTGTAATCGGTAGGGAAATAGAATCCGCTTAGGGGATTGAAGTTTATTGAACCAATGATAAGTCGGTAACCGAATCAGTAGAATTGTCGTTTTAGCTTATTTACATAATCACTTATTTTAATCACTTTTTCACTATGTTATTATTAAATCAATCCTAAACCCCCCCAATTTCGATTTCGGTTAGTAAATTCAAGAATCCTTGTGAGACGATATTCGAGTCAGTTGTCGTTACCACTAAACTACGTTTTCAAAATACTCGTTTTTGATCCATGCGCGACAGCGGATCAAATTGGCGCCGTTGCCGGGGATTCTTGTTGTTATTAACTAATATTAGGCATAGTGTTGTTGCTAGTACTTTTGTGTGTGTTGTGTTTGTTGATTTTCAGGGTTGCAATTCCGGTTGTAGTACGGTGATAAATTTTCCAACCTATCAGGTAAGTTTGAAAGCTACTGTTTCGAATTGTTCCGAATTTTTTCCACAAAATCAGAAAAAAATGACGAACAATACTCTTTTAGAATAGAATTCTAAAAGATTTTGACCCTCAAAATCGCAAATTCATCATTTTTCTATTTTTAATGAATTTTTTACTGTTTTCATAGTGTCAAAAAATTCCAAAAAAAATCTCAAAATTTTTATTTGTCTTCATTAGATTAAATTTCGTGCTTTTGTATTTTTATGAATTTATTTTAATCATATTTGTTCTTTCGTGTCAAAAAAAAATGGGAGACTCATTGGATCAGTTGGCTTATCTTATTAATTTGATGGAAGCAAGAGAACATCAATCGTGCTATCAAAATCATATTCCACTTGCGATTTGCAATATTTGTTCTTCAAATTTTCATGGTAATGATGCATGTCCTATGTTGTTAGATACTAATTTTTATGGTGAGGCCCAAATGGTAGGTGATCTTCAAGGACAATACTCATACATTGAAGAGCAACCTATTTGGCCATATCAACAATTTCAACAAAATGCATCATTGAAAGCTGACACACAATCATATTTAGAAGAAATTATCAAGCAAATGGGTGAAAATAATAAGCGAATGACTGAAAATAATTTGCAATTTCAACAACATATGCAATCTATGTTTCCAGTTAAAAAAGTCCAAGGTGAACAAATAATCTCAAGTGTCCATCAAATTCAAGAGAACGTGATATTTCATGATGATGTACAACCTGTTGCATCATTAGAGTTAACACGATGTGATACCAGCCTTGATGAATGTCCAGGCGAGCCCATTAAAACCGTGTTTGATTCATATGATGAACTCATAGTAAGAAACAAAAATTCAAGTGAATGCATGAAAGAGATTATGCCACAAAATTTCTTGAAATCTGATTTGGATGAATTATATACTTCTCTTGAAGTAGATAACTCTCTTGAAATTTTTGCTTGTGAATGTGGTGTTTGTAATGCTTGTCTTGAGATCAGTGCAGCCATTTTAGGTGAAGATAGTTTGATGCCGACAACCACTTGTGCAGAAATTCTAGCAAATTCAACAACTCTTGAATTTGACAAAAAGAATGTGGATTTTTGTCATAAGCAACCATTGCCCATAGCAGAACTTTTTTTGGTGGAAACTCTAATTAAGCCAAACAACATGGAGTTATCTTTCACCATTTGTGCATCTCTTCCACCTATTTTATCAAACTCACTAGCTAAATGTGGATTTTCTATTCTTCATACTTTTGTTATTGCAGGTTTACCATATGTGCAGACTATTCCTCCTAAGCCACCAGATTTTTTACTAATATTCAAGTTCACTTGCTATTTACTTTTTCCTATTTCATGTGTTCGTAGTGCAGAAAGGCCTCCACCAAAACCACCAGACACGAAAGCTACATTCCACCTTAACCCCTCGGGTGTGTTCTTTCCTTTCTCTCACTCTTATTTTATATTTATGTCCTTTCATTGAGGGCAATGCTTAGTTTAAGTGTGGGGGAGGGAATCATGCGTTTTCTTTGTTTTTGTTAGTATTTTGTTTAATTTCAGTCAATAAATAAAAAATAAAAAAATGCATCTTCTTGAAAGTTTTGGGCTACAGACTGATTTGAGTCGAGTTTGCGGAAACTTGGGAAAAATTCACAAGATCGGTATCGTTCTAACACCGTAAGTCTCCTGCATATGGAAATTGATTTGAATTTGTTATTATGTTTTAGCCTTAAATTCTCATTCTCTGACAGCTCTTGAGTAGTTTATTTCAGCAGTCGGCACCATCTCTCACACACTTTACGCAAGAAGCCGATGAATATAAGTGAATGTTCCGAAAAGAAAAGAAAAAAAAAAGAGAAAAGAAAAAGGTAATACACCTTCTAAGTTTGGTGATCCTCACCCGGTCACTTAACCCAACGGTTGTATAATCTTCAAAAAAAATTTCAAAACTCTTTGTTAGTTGGTTCAGCGGTTTCTGGTGCTGAACTTGGTATGGAGGATTACGGTCCGATCCCCCGCAACTACATCTGAGTAAGCAAAGGGTTATGCCACGCAAGTACCGGAACCCCGTGCAAAAGGATCATAGTCACTAACCGGTTGTCCTGCTATAAGTGTGTGGAGATAACGGGCTTAATGTGATTGCGCCGGAATGAAAAAAAGCAAAAAGGATGAGTAAGTTAGGCTATGGTATAATAATATGATTTGAATTGGTTTATGTATTTAGGAGCCTTATGTTTGCATATCTGTGGTTAGTGTTCTTACGATGTCCTTAGTGTGCAAGATTAGTACCTGTCGATGCAAACTTACCCAAAGAAGATTTGTAGCCTAGGATGAGTAACTGTTGATGTATTTCTGCTTTCTTTTCATTTTGCTCGGAGTGCAAAAGTTCAAGTGTGGGGGAATTTGATCAGTGCATTTTGATGCACATTCCTTTATGTTTGTACTTAGGCATTTCTATGGTTTGATTTGTTTATTTTTCTATTTTATTATGTTTTTATATTTTAATTCATTTTTATTGTTATTTGATTTTCGTATTTAATTTTCAGCTTTAGCAGTCTGCACGGAAACGATCATAACTGGAGTTCCAGGAGTCCGATTGAGGCGTTCTAATAATCGACGGAAAGCTAAGAGAAAGATCTACAACTTTCGTGTTGGAGTCAAAGTCAGATTCGGAGCGCATATTTTCCAGAATTTCGTTTGAAGTTGCAGCATTAGTTTTATTTAGTTTTGGATCATTAGTTTTGGGCCTGGGTTATGTTTGTTTGACCCAGTTGGGTTATGACCCGAATTTCCTTTTGTCTTCTCTTTAGTCTAGGTCTGGCCGTACAGCGGAATATCACTTTTTACTTTTCACCAAATAATTTTGAAAGCTTTGTACGAATGATGAGGAACTAATCCCCGAAGGCAATTTCTGCTGGTTACGGTTTCCAATACTTTGAGGTTTTTAATCTTTAATCCAATTTCTTTTCCCTTTCGATATTAATCTATATGTCTTGTTTGCTTAATTTGAGTTATATAGAATATTATTGATTTATACCGATTGATTTATGTTCCTTGACTTTTATCGTACTTTATCGTTGCTTAATCGTTAAAGTGTGTATGTTAGAATCACGTTTGCTTAATTCGTGATTGTGCTTAATCCGTTTGCTTTATTCGGAAAATAGGAATGAAATCTTATAATGTCAATTTCGCTTGTTAATTGATGTTGTAATCGGTAGGGAAATAGAATCCGCTTAGGGGATTGAAGTTTATTGAACCAATGATAAGTCGGTAACCGAATCAGTAGAATTGTCGTTTTAGCTTATTTACATAATCACTTATTTTAATCACTTTTTCACTATGTTATTATTAAATCAATCCTAAACCCCCCCAATTTCGATTTCGGTTAGTAAATTCAAGAATCCTTGTGAGACGATATTCGAGTCAGTTGTCGTTACCACTAAACTACGTTTTCAAAATACTCGTTTTTGATCCGTGCGCGACAGCGGATCAAATTGGCGCCGTTGCCGGGGATTCTTGTTGTTATTAACTAATATTAGGCATAGTGTTGTTGCTAGTACTTTTGTGTGTGTTGTGTTTGTTGATTTTCAGGGTTGCAATTCCGGTTGTAGTACGGTGATAAATTTTCCAACCTATCAGGTAAGTTTGAAAGCTACTGTTTCGAATTGTTCCGAATTTTTTCCACAAAATCAGAAAAAAATGACGAACAATACTCTTTTAGAATAGAATTCTAAAAGATTTTGACCCTCAAAATCGCAAATTCATCATTTTTCTATTTTTAATGAATTTTTTACTGTTTTCATAGTGTCAAAAAATTCCAAAAAAAATCTCAAAATTTTTATTTGTCTTCATTAGATTAAATTTCGTGCTTTTGTATTTTTATGAATTTATTTTAATCATATTTGTTCTTTCGTGTCAAAAAAAAATGGGAGACTCATTGGATCAGTTGGCTTATCTTATTAATTTGATGGAAGCAAGAGAACATCAATCGTGCTATCAAAATCATATTCCACTTGCGATTTGCAATATTTGTTCTTCAAATTTTCATGGTAATGATGCATGTCCTATGTTGTTAGATACTAATTTTTATGGTGAGGCCCAAATGGTAGGTGATCTTCAAGGACAATACTCATACATTGAAGAGCAACCTATTTGGCCATATCAACAATTTCAACAAAATGCATCATTGAAAGCTGACACACAATCATATTTAGAAGAAATTATCAAGCAAATGGCTGAAAATAATAAGCGAATGACTGAAAATAATTTGCAATTTCAACAACATATGCAATCTATGTTTCCAGTTAAAAAAGTCCAAGGTGAACAAATAATCTCAAGTGTCCATCAAATTCAAGAGAACGTGATATTTCATGATGATGTACAACCTGTTGCATCATTAGAGTTAACACGATGTGATACCAGCCTTGATGAATGTCCAGGCGAGCCCATTAAAACCGTGTTTGATTCATATGATGAACTCATAGTAAGAAACAAAAATTCAAGTGAATGCATGAAAGAGATTATGCCACAAAATTTCTTGAAATCTGATTTGGATGAATTATATACTTCTCTTGAAGTAGATAACTCTCTTGAAATTTTTGCTTGTGAATGTGGTGTTTGTAATGCTTGTCTTGAGATCAGTGCAGCCATTTTAGGTGAAGATAGTTTGATGCCGACAACCACTTGTGCAGAAATTCTAGCAAATTCAACAACTCTTGAATTTGACAAAAAGAATGTGGATTTTTGTCATAAGCAACCATTGCCCATAGCAGAACTTTTTTTGGTGGAAACTCTAATTAAGCCAAACAACATGGAGTTATCTTTCACCATTTGTGCATCTCTTCCACCTATTTTATCAAACTCACTAGCTAAATGTGGATTTTCTATTCTTCATACTTTTGTTATTGCAGGTTTACCATATGTGCAGACTATTCCTCCTAAGCCACCAGATTTTTTACTAATATTCAAGTTCACTTGCTATTTACTTTTTCCTATTTCATGTGTTCGTAGTGCAGAAAGGCCTCCACCAAAACCACCAGACACGAAAGCTACATTCCACCTTAACCCCTCGGGTGTGTTCTTTCCTTTCTCTCACTCTTATTTTATATTTATGTCCTTTCAATGAGGGCAATGCTTAGTTTAAGTGTGGGGGAGGGAATCATGCGTTTTCTTTGTTTTTGTTAGTATTTTGTTTAATTTCAGTCAATAAATAAAAAATAAAAAAATGCATCTTCTTGAAAGTTTTGGGCTACAGACTGATTTGAGTCGAGTTTGCGGAAACTTGGGAAAAATTCACAAGATCGGTATCGTTCTAACACCGTAAGTCTCCTGCATATGGAAATTGATTTGAATTTGTTATTATGTTTTAGCCTTAAATTCTCATTCTCTGACAGCTCTTGAGTAGTTTATTTCAGCAGTCGGCACCATCTCCATAGGAGAGAAAGAAATTTGAGGTGGGACCCACTAGAAATTAATCTCTCTTCTCCATTTCTCTTCTCACCAAGCAACTTTGATGGGACACTTCTCTCCATCCTCTCTCCATTCAACTTCTCTCGTCTCTTTTTCTCTTCAAACAAACAAAGCCTTAATGTCATCCTAGTGACTGGTCCTTAGTTTATTTTGAATACTTGTTTTTAGGATTATTGTGGGACTAGATCTCGTGATCGCTTTGTTCAAAATAGTTTTTTTTAGATAATCAACGTCTTTAATGATTTAAAAATTATATATTAAAATTAATAATTAAAGTATTGTTATTAAATTGTCTTTTCCTTTTGCCAAATCATTATTCTTAATTTAATAAGTTTTAATAAAATATTAAACAAAATATTAATAATAAAAATAATAAGAATATTACTTGATAGTTTTTTAAAAAAAGTAAATGGTACTATTTACCTTGTTTTGTGTTATTTTAAATGGCCACTTTTTAATAAAAATACCTTCCATTAGTAGAAATTAATAGTATTCCTTATATGTTAAATATTATACGATAATATTTAGTTTATTAATTAAAATTAAAATTTTCTATTTCTAGTGCAAAATTATTATCTTTAATTTTATATATTATATAAATTAGTAAAAAAAATGAATAATAATAATAATAATGATGATATTTAATAATTAACAAAAATAAATGAAACTACTTTCCTTGTTTTATGTTGCCACTTTTTAAAAGCCTTCAAAGTGAAAAGTAATCCTTATATATCTAAATCTTATACATTAAGTATTAAATTTTATAATTAAAAAATATAGTAAATAATAATTAATCATTAACAAATAAATTGTTAAAAATAGAATAAATGATAATTTAGAAAAATACTACTAAAAGAATTTTTTTAAAATAGTAAATAATGTTATTAAATGACAAAACATGTATTACCAAAATCATATTGGTATTCTAATATATTATTTTATAGACATACATATATTTAAACCTCAATTCTTCAACCTTCATTTCATTCTTCGCCAAAACATCATTTCTTATGTCCTTACCACTTAAATAAAAAAACAAAAATGGTTGACAACATGATAGAAGCTAAAGAAGAACTCATGGTTTCACCATCATCCGCTTGTGAAAACAAAACTCTAGGAACTCCACATTTTTCCAAATCTTCTATCCAAGACTCTCATTTTCTTCCAACCCATTTTTCTATTTCCTCTAAAACTATCACCAATTTTCCACAAGAAATAAGATACAATGGATGGAGACCACCCACAAAAGAATGGAAAACATGGGTCAAAAAGTTACAACCAAAGTTCGAGCATTTATGGATACAAACTGGAATATACGGTGCAATCAAAGCTTCTACATATGAAATCAAAAGGGATGATGAGTTGATTCTTGAACTTGCTAATAGATGGTGTTCGAAAAGAAATATGTTTGTTTTTCCTTGGGGAGAATCAACATTAACATTGGAAGACACAAATATTTGTTTTGGTTACCCTTTTTTAGGTTGTTCTATTTCTAACCCTCTTATGAACAGTGAACAAGTAAAAGTAGAAGAGGAGTTAATGGAAGCAAGAACAATGTTTAACGGTTCTAAAGCTAAAAAAGTGAATCAAAGGGCATGGATGATGTATTTTATGGAGAGTGAAAGCAAAGTGGAGCATGAAGCTTTTCTGATTTATTGGTTATCAAGGTTTGTTTTTCCTGCAAACTCTTATGATACGATTTCGAAAAGTGTCTTGCCTATTGCAATACTTTTAGCTCATGGAAATCGAGTAGCTCTTGCACCAGCTGTTTTATCTAGTATTTATATGGATTTGAGTTTACTTAATAGCGTCATTACAAAAAAGGACACAACCACCTTGAACAGTTTAAGAATAACTATTTGGTCACCTTTTCAATTGGTTCAAATATGGGCTTTAGAGAGGTTTTTAGCTCTTAAACCTCACCCTTATACAATAGGTCATGGTTTACCAAAGGTGGCAAGATGGGGTGGAGTTAAAGTATTGAATTGTAAAAACTTGAAAAAGGACTTGGATATTGCAGGATTTATAAATGGTTTTCTGTGGCAACCGTATGAGAATTCGCCATCTGTTGAGATTTATAATCAAAAAGATATGTGGAAATGTTATAATCCTTGGTGGAAGAAATCAAAATCAAGCGAGGAAAGAGATAACAAGAGAGTGAAGGTTGAGCAACATGAACTGAAAGGTTCTAATGAAGAGAGCCATTTTTAAATTCATGAAATATGAAGTTTAGATGATGACGATGAAACATGGAACATGAAGAAATTAGACATGGAAAATGATCTTGAAAAGAGGACTGGAAAGCTTAAAAGAGTGATGTCTAAACTAAAAGAAGCAAGATTTGGAAATAAGGCATAGTACTCCTTAGTTGGTTTGTAACAACCCAACATCAATACTTTTTGCTGGAATAGATCCAACTTCATTTTCCTAATCAATTGTAATCTTTGAATGTAATAGTTGCTCTCATTTATAGTAATTAATATGAAGGTACTGAGTTTGTGAATATTTTGTTCATTATAGAAACATCAAAGTAAATGAAGTTAGTGATTTTGCATTGATGAAGCGGAGTATTTCAACTTCATATTAATTAAGTAGCAGAATTTCAGTACTACTTTATTCTTTAAAGGTGATGTAATTGGATAGTGAGTGAAAGCTGCACTAATTTTATGAGATTTTAATCAAGTTAATATTCAAAAAGAATTTTTATATTTTATGGGTGCAGAAGAGAAGAATTTTTTTCTATTCTCTTGTTTGATTTGATTAAATGTGAGTGAAAAGAAAGTGATATATTTATGAATTGGTAAAGATTATTTTATTGAATGTACTAAAGAATTTTAATTTATTTGCCAACAATCCAAAAAAATATTTAGTTTATTTAGTTATTAAATTATATATGTTTATGAATTTTGAATATTTTATTATATGTAGTTTATATTTAACGATTTTTATTGAAACTTTTAAATTAGATAAAAAATATTTATGTAGTTTTTATCGCTAGGGATGACAACGGGTCAGGTCGTGTGCGGGTTTTGTACTATCCAAACCCGCACCCGAAATCAGCACCCAAACTCGAACCTCAATTCAAACACTGTTGAGGTGGCAAAATAGCACTCACGCCCACATCCGTTGGGTTCGGGTTTTTATCGCACTTTTAATTTAATATGAAGATAAAAAAGGAAAAAAGCTGCGCAATAGATTATCTTTAAAAAATGTCTTTTAGTACAACGATGATGAAACTGTTGCGCATCAAGATTCTCATTTTCACTTTGATTTTGGAGCTTGAGAGGTTTATCTTTTTCGATGCTTATGATTCTGATAGAGCAGCATTTTTAAGTACTTTTCTTTGAGGCTAGCATATCATTGTGTTAGATTTAGAGTTGTTTAATTAATATATTTACTTTGATTCTTAAAATAAAAAAGAAATATTGAAGATATATCTTTTGATGTGTGAACAACCTTAGAAACTATTCCAATTTTTGTTTTGTGGACTGGAAGAATTTAATAAGTTTTACTGAAATACTATTTTCAATGTTGGAGTTGTTATATTTATTTTGTAGTTCAATAATATTTTAGTTTCCTACCCCTATTTTTTGAAGTAGATAAATGTAGTGTTAGTATTTTGTCTTGATTGAAAAGTGGTACTGAATATTAGCTTAATGCGTTATATATAGGGTTAAATATGTTTTTAGTCTCAATAAAATTATTTAAAATGGATTTTAGTCCATATAAAAAAAAATGTTGATTTTTATTTTCTATAAAATTACTTTTGCACTCAGTTTTAGTCTCTGTAGAAGGATCAAAAGTGAGTGTAAATGTAATTTTATAGGGACTAAAAGCTAAATTTCAGATTTTTTTAGAGACAAAAAACATATTTAACCCTTATATATATATATATATATATATATATATATATATATATATATATATATATATATATATATATATATATATATATATATATATATATATATATATATATATATATATATATATATAGAAGAATACATAACCATATTTATCGAGGAATTATATTATTTTAACATATTTATACTTAAATTTATTATTATCATAATATAAAAACCATATGTAGTTGGACTACAAGAAAAAATAAAGCATGTTCCGGCAGTTTAAACCGCCACAAAAGCGTGTGTCGTAAGCATGTCCGATGACGTTTGTCTTAACTGTAATAATAACTACCCTAACTGTTTTCAGTTATTCAGTTACTAGGGTTATACTACTATACAGTATTTGTAACACCCTTTTAAAACTCCGCGGAAATTAAAATAAAAATAAGAGTAAACATAAAACAAGGGTGCCACAATTAAAAAATAATGAAAACCATAAGTCGTTCGTCATGTTTTATTAGGAACGATTCACAAAATTATCAAAATACATCATCGACACAGCGGAATGTCATTCAACGGTATCGTAAGACATCACCAAAACATAAACCAAACGATACATAATCCAAACAGTAAAATAGAGTATCATAAGTAACTCTTAAGTCTATCGTTCCCCGGTGTTACAAATGAGAGCATGACTCGACACGAACTTCGGACTAGCCTATGAGCTATCCTCATCAAATCAAGATGTCGCTACTCCAAAATCTGAAAATATCAACATGTAAGGGTGAGTCTCATTCGAAATTAATAAGTATTATACAGTCATAAGTAATAAAACATCATAGCATTATCATTCACCCAACCACAACATGTATTTAGATTTTATAACAACTGATCACACACCAAAATCAAACACGTCACCAAGTATAATATACAATCATTTGATCATACTATATTATCATGCACATGAATGACTGACACTATACATGTGGTACCATACATGGGCTAAACCCATCCAACTGATCTTTCATCATCAAGATACAGTCCAATCGGCACAAATTTCGCACAATGAGAATTATGCCCGCCATTTTATCCACGACATCACCGGGATCCATCACCAAAATGCATATGAATGAATGTACACATATGACATACTTATAACATCACCGATCCGATGCTTCGCATCGTCTCATTACAACTCACCATTTCATCACCAATAAGCATGCACATGTATTAACAATCATTCAGTCATATCACATATAATCATGTTAAAACACCACCCAATCAAAATGAAATTCAAAGTGGCTACCCCACCACAACGACACATTGTTACATTCACACATATATGTACACAATGATATAGTCCATTAATTAAATTAGATCAACACTTAAAATCAAATAGGACCACTGCCCATTTCATCAACTCATCATCTAAAGCTTTAAATTAGCTTCGTAGCGTTTGAAACGGCACTCAAAACGGATGTATGGTCTGAAAGTTATGACCTCCGGAAAATTTGTCAAAAATTGGATGTTCCGCGTCGATGCAAAACCCCCTTCAGGTCGACGCATTAGATTTTCTGTCCCCCTCGGGTATGCGCACGCTGACTGTAACACTCCACTTCCCCAACTTAGATATTTATAATAAAAATACACAGTATATATCAGAGTATATCAGTAGGATGTCACATCTTCAAAAAACTCATAACATTTAAGTTCATTTTATTACTTCATTTAGCATAAAAGAATTGCTTACACAGCGGAAATATCAAATATTCAGTTTCATAGCACTACGACTTAAAATGGCAATATTCTCCACAACATTCGTGGTCCAACAAAATATAAAGGTAAGATACGTAACAAGTTAAACAAAGTAAAACATGACAAATTCCCAATCCCGTGTTACGTATCAGAGCGACTCCTAAGACTCGATCAAGCAACACTCAACATCCAAGCACTACTCAGGTTCCTGAACATCTGTACTTCCGAAGAAGCACAGACACAACAACACAAAAGGGGTGAGAATTACATTCAATAAATACACGGTGAATATCACATGCTAAGGAGTAATATTCACACAGATATAAAGTTATATATTTCACACAACAATTCTCACATACAACCACATCAACAATACAATCCACAAACATCGACATTCAAATATATGAAATGCAATGCAACCAACGACAACTATATGCATGTGGTACCAACGGAGCATGAGCCCCCATCATAATGCCAGTTAAAAGGGCAATAACAAGGCATAAGCCTTCAGCATCAGAGCATAAGCCCTCAACAACAAGGCCTAAGCCTTTCGCAACAGAGCATGAGCCATCATCAATGTATGTATGCAACATGGGTGCACAATCAACAACAATCATATCATACAAGGCATAAGCCTTCAACAACATCGACATTGGTCACACGACCTACAACTCAAAATGTCCATACATGAGGGACGAATCAACTCAAACCAATCAACTCTGGCCCATCGGCCTACAGCTCATATCAACAAATTAACAACATCATAAATCAACAACGTATCACAAAACACCATTAGTCAACAAGCAATTAAATCATGATTTAAAATAATCAAAGTTACACCTCATTTCATCATCTAAGCACATAGGTTATTTCTTAAGGTTCATCATGCTCGAAACGGCCCTAAAAACGTAGTTACGGATCAAGCGTTACGCATCATTGAAATTTCGAAGAAAATCACAAAACAGAATTTTTACACACAAAAGCCATACGCGTATGGCACCTCCCATACGCGTATCACCCAAAGTCATACGCATTTCAGTCATCCCATACGCGTATCAACAGAACTGATTTTCCACTAAGATTTTCCATACGCGTATCAACACACTCATACGCGTATGGCCTCACCCATACGCGTATGACAGAATTCCATACGCAAAACACCAGTATTTCTCCAAAAATATGCAATTTCGCACTAGTCCGTTTTCCACTCGTTTTCACTCGTAACAGGCTATGATTTTAAGTCTAAAACAACACATTTTCACCTATTATCTCACACCTTTCATCTAGATTCATTAACCTATTATTCTACATTCATTTTACATTATAACGACTCACTTTCTACTCATCACTTTGGACATTTATATTCCAAATTCAATCTCCATGGATGAACACAACAATGACTCAACTGACACAATATGCATAATCAAAATCAGCAACCAAACTACAATTTCACATAGACTCAACCAGAGATAATATCAATCACACACAAAATCAATAACATTCATCAATCAAACATCAAACCAATAGAAGATTATACACAAATCAATTCAAATTCAATCCTATAGAGGGGAAGGAACCCTCACTACCCTCTCATGTTTTAATCACCATTTAAAGAACCCATTCTCCCCCCTTACCTTATGTTTGAGCTTTGATCCTTCAACAATGGTGGAAGTCTTCCTTCTCTCTTGCCCTAGCCTATTTCTCTGTTTTTACACTCTTCACAATTTAGCCAAAAAAACCTTCATATTCCTTCTAATTTCTTTATTTTATTAATCTCATACTAATCCTTAATATTGCTAATGGGCTTACTACACACCTTCCCAATTACTAGTCACATACTTGGCCCAATTAACTACTTAGCCATATTATTATTTTATAGCTAATTACTAAACAAATAATAATATCACATCATGCGAAATAATATGTAACACCCGTATGATTTTAATATTAATTTAATTGGAATATTGAATTAATAATTAGAATTATTAAGGATTTTGTGAAAATAAGGAATAAATAATGGTTTATGGCGTTTGGGCCATGTGAGGAATTAATAAAAGAAGGGGGGTGATTTAATAAACCTTTTTCTAATTTTATTTTTATTTTCATAAAACAATTGGGAATTGGGAAACAAAGAAAGAACGTGAAAGATTGAAGGTTTGGGATCACGAAGAACATGAAGGAGAACTGTAGAGGGAGAGACCAAAGATCAAGAACTCTTGTTTAAGGTAAGGGGGGACTCTCCACTTAATCTCTATTATCGTGTTATGGTTAATGATGTAGATTAGGAGTGTTATTTGGATCAATGGATTCCATATTTCTCTGTTTGTGTTCATTATTAAATTGGATCTATGGCTGTTAAATCACTAATAACTGAATAGATTTAGAGTATGATGAATGAAATTGATTATAGAATCATATACTGTGATTGTTGGATGAATTCGTATGCTGTTAGGATGTGAATTTTGTGGTTTTTAGACTCAAATCGCAGATTGTGCAGGTGAAATCGCGAGGAAGATTAATGGGTAAGTTGTAGATTCTGAGAACTGCTGCCCATTTGCGTATGATACGTGTACGGTACGCGTATGGAGGGGATGATACGCTCCCCATGTGTGCATCAGGTTGCACCCTCTACTCATACGCGTATGGTACGCGTATGGTGTCTAGCAGATACGCGTATAGCATGTTGGTACGCCTATGCAGGTGTTTTGTGTGGATTTCTGATTCTGCTCGTACGCGTATGATACGCGTATGGTGTGTTTGTTTTTCCTGAAAATGTGTTTCTGTTCATACGCGTATGGGTGTGTGTTGTGTAGATTTTAGGTCTCTGTTGGTACGCGTATGGCCAGCGTGACTTGTAGATTTTTGCTGTTTTGTGATTTTAAAAGTTCGATGATGAGTAACTTTTAAAATGCTGATCGGATTGGAATGATGTTTGATTTATGATGTTTAAAATGAGATAAATCGTATGATTTAATCGATATATGACTTTATCGAATGATGCAATTGTATATATATATATATATATATATATATATATATATATATATATATATATATATATATATATATATATATATATATATTGAACATACTTGTTAATGAGGATGATGATGAATAATGATGATAAATGAGTATAGATGATGCTACTCATAGTATGATGATGATGATGATAGTATGTTATATATATTGTTTGCATGCATTCATAATCATTGTTGAGGGCTGAATCCTAAAGATGAGAGGATTCAGTGAAGGGCAAGATTCCCATTGTATGGAATCTGTGCTGGCAGGGCCGTATCTGGATGATGATAGATCGGTCGGTGGGCTTTCCCATTGATGATGTTGGTACCACATGCATAGTGTCAGTTCATACATATGCATGGTTTGTTTTATACATGACTATATTTGTTATGTGGTGATGTCTGTGAATGTGTGATGATGAGGTGTCTGAATATGAAATGATTGGGTGAATGATATAACTATGATATGTTATTATTTATGATGCAATAACATTGGTTAACTGTGATGAGACTCACCCTTACTTGTTGTCATTTTTTCCGATTGAGGATAGCGGCGCGACTTGGTGAGGATTAGCTCATAAGTCGGTTTTTAGTTATTGTGTCGGTGTCATGCTCTGGTAGATGTAACACTGGGAACGCGATTGTTTTTTAGTTTCGATTATAACTCTTTTTGTTCGTGTGGTTTGAGTCTGATACATTAATGATGAATGTTGACTTGATGAATTTATTCCGCTGTGTAAAACATGACTTTATTTAATGAGTTATAATTTCAGATGTTTTCAGTGAATGCATGACATGTGCCGAAACGTGTGTTTTCTCTATTTATGAATTGTGACGCCTCTTTACATGTTACTTTGATTAATATTTGTTTAAATTCCGCTGGTTATTAGAGGGGTGTTACATAATACACAAACACACCACAAAATAATTAAGAATAAAATATAACTAATATTATTTCTAATATCTATTCTCCGGTTAACTGACTAATTAATCCAACTTAAACTCAAAACTCCAAACGACGAATCAATCCAATACGCCTCTTAAAATAATATCGATAAATCCCAACTTCGACCATTCCAATTAAATAATTCCTTAACTAATTTAATTAAATAACTAATTAAATTTGGGGCGTTACACTGACACTATAGGTCGATGCATGCTGACACTCAGGTCGACGCATATGACACTTAGGTTAACGCACACTTCGCAGATCCAAAATTTTTCTGCGATTTTAACATATTTCTTCTCCCAATCTCATCCAAATCGCACCAAAATAGTCCCATACCAAAACCTCATCAATTAACATAACATAATACAAATATAACACGTTTTAGAAGTCATCTAACACCAAACCATTCATCGAATTCATCAATTGCATCAAATCAACATAAACAACCTAATTTCCCCAAAACCCAAAAAACCAAACATGCAATCGAACTCATAACAGTCCTAATCAGTTCACTACCCCTGATTATATAATAATCACTAACTCGAAGAGTCCCCCCTGAACTTTTAGTCGAATCTTCGAAGATCCTCTACTTCCTCTTCTTCTCCTTTTCACGTATCTTCTCTTTTTCTTAGACTCTCGCTCTTTTTCTTCAAACTTCCTTCTTTTTTCAATTTCCTTTATTTTATGAAAAATAGAAAATATCTCAATAAGGCTTACATAGTTAACAACTCCCCTTTGCTAACCACTACACTAAGCCCAATTGTTTATTTCTACAATATTCCTCAATAATTTACCAAAATGCCAATTAATCCAATTAAATAATTTAAAATCTAATTAAATTAAATAATGGAAAATATGGGGTGTTACAACTCTCCCCACTAAAAGAATTTTCGTCCTCGAAAACATACCTCAAACGAAGAGTTCGGGATGAGAGTCCTTCATCTGACTCTCCAGCTCCCAAGTAACATTCTCACCTACTGCTCCTCCCCAAGCCACTCGAACTAAAACTATTTCCTTACCGCGCAGTTGCTTCAGCTTCCGATCCTCAATCCTCATAGGCAAGGCTTCAACAGTCAAATTATCTTTCACTTGCACATCGTCCACTTGGATTACATGGGACGGATCCGCAATGTATTTCCTCAATTGAGACACATGAAATACGTCATGTAAGTTCGCAAGTGTCGATGGTAAAGCAATACGATAGGCCACCTCTCCTACTCTTTTCGTAATCTGAAATAGACCAATAAAACGCGGCGTCAACTTCCTTGACTTTAGTGCTCGACCAACACCCATCGTAGGATTCACCCTCAGAAACACATGATCTCCCTCTTGAAATTCAAGTGTCCTCCGCCTCTTATCATGATAGATTTTCTGACGACTCTGAGAAGCTTTCATCTTTTCCCGAATCATCCTAATCTTTTCTGTCGTCTCTTGAACAATCTCTGGTTCAATCACTGCACTTTCACCAGATTCATACCAACACAATGGTGTCCTACACCTCCTACCATACAAAGCTTCAAACGGAGCCATACCAATACTCGAATGGTAACTATTGTTGTATGTGAATTCAATCAACGACAAATAACTATCCCACGCACCACCTTTTTCCAATACACAGGAATGCAACAAATCTTCCAATGATTGAATCGTCCTCTCGGTTTGACCATCAGTCTGCGGATGATAAGCAGAACTCAAATTCAACTTAGTACCCAAAGCCTTCTGTAAACCTTCCCAGAATCTAGATGTAAACCTCGGATCTCTATCCGACACGATACTCGAAGGAATACCATGTAAACTCACTATTTTCTCAATATACAATTAAGCCAACTTCTCCATAGGATAATCCATTCTCATCGGTATGAAGTGAGCAGACTTCGTCAGTCTATCTACCATAACCCAAATGGCTTCACAGTTCTTAGTTTTTCTCGGCAAACCAGAAACAAAGTCCATAGATATACTATCCCACTTCCATTCAGGAATATACAAAGGTTGCATAGCTCCATACGGCTTTTGATGTTCGATCTTTGACTTCTGGCAAGTCAAACAAGAGTAAACAAACTCAGCTATTTCCTTCTTCATTCCAGGCCACTAGAATAATTTCTTCAAGTCATGATACATCTTGGTAGCACCAGGATGAATACTCAATCCACTCCGGTGTCCTTCTTCAAGAATATTCCTTCGAAGCTCGGCAACGTCAAGAACACAGACACGGTCTCCAAACCTCATTATGCCATTCTCGTCAATTTTGAATTCACCTCCTTTACCCTGATTAATTAAAGTCAACCTGTCAACCATCTCAACATCAGTTTTCTGACCCTCTCGAATTTCTTCAAGAATCCCACTTGTCAACTTTAGCATACCCAATTTAATGCTATTAGGAGTACCTTCACATACTAAACTTAAATCTCGAAATTTGTCAATCAAATCTAATTCTCGCACCATCAACATAGATATATGTAAGGACTTCCTACTCAAAGTATCAGCAACCACGTTTGCCTTACCAGGGTAGTAGTTCAAACCAAAATCATAGTCTTTAAGTAATTCTAGCCACCTTCTTTGCCTCATATTAAGTTCTTTCTAATCGAAGAGATACTTCAGGCTCTTATGATCACTAAACACTTCAAACCTTGAATCATACAGATAATGCCTCCACAGTTTCAACACAAATACCACTGCTGCCAACTATAAGTCGTGAGTCGGGTAATTCTTCTCATGCACTTTGAGTTGCCTCGACGCATAAGCGACTACCTGTTGATTTTGCAATAATACACCACCAAATCCCATTAACGACGCATCACAATACACTACAGAGGATTCCGTCGGATTCGGCAAAATCAGAATGGGAGCACTAGTCAACCTCTTCTTCAACTCTTGAAATCCTTCTTCTCACTTTGAGTCCCAAGTAAATGCTTGCCCCTTTCTAGTCAACTTCGTCAACGGTAAAGCTAACTTTGAAAATCCTTCTATAAACTTTCGATAGTAACCTGCAAGTCCCAGAAAGCTACGAATTTCGGAAACAGACTTCAGAGCTTCCCACTGAGACACAGCTTCTACCTTCATCGGATCTACGGCAATACCATCCTTGGAAATCACATGACCAAGGAAGCTTACTTCGCTTAACTAGAATTCACACTTTGATAATTTGGCACAAAGCTTCTTCTCTTTTAATATCTCCAACACAATTCAAAGATGTTCCTTATGTTCTTCTTCGCTTTTGGAATATATCAGAATGTCGTCAATAAACACCACGACGAACTTATCAAGATAAGGATGAAAAATCCTATTCATATACTCCATAAAAACACCAGGTGCATTAGTAACTCCAAATGGCATCACAGTATATTCATAATGACCATACCTTGTTTTGAATGCAGTCTTCTGAATATCGTCCGTCTTCACTCGAATTTGATGATATCCAGACCTCAAATTAATCTTACTAAACATATTTTCTCCGACCAGCTGATCCATCAAATCATTAATCCTTGGAAATGGATACCGATTCTTGATAGTAACTTTATTCAGTTGCCTGTAGTCTACGCACAACCTCATAGACCCTTCCTTCTTCTTCACCAATAACACCGGTGCACCCCATGGTGACACACTGGGACGAATAAATTCCTTCTCCATCAACTCTTCCAATTGACTCTTCAACTCAGTCAACTCAGATGCCGACATTCTATAAGGCGCCATCGACACAGAACTAGTTCCAAGAATCAACTCAATAGCAAATTCCACTTCTCTCTCAGGTGGAAACTCTCTAACATCATCCGGAAAAACCTCTGGAAAATCACATACCACCGGCAATTAACTACTCACTGCCTTTCCTTTCCTCTCCATCGATGCAAATAACATAAACACAGCTGCTCCCTCCTTAACCGCCTCCCCCACCTGTCTCGTAGTTATTGCTAAATCCTCGACACTGACTTCTTCAGGAAAGATCATCGTCTTCGTAAAACAATTGATATGAACTCGATTGAATTGCAACCAGTTCATCCCCAAAATAACGTCAAGTTGTTCCAGCGGAAGGCACACTAAGTCCATTCCAAATTTTCTACCAAATATATCAATATGACAGTTCAAACATGCAGTTGAAGTTGTCACTGAACCCGACGCAGGAGTATCAATAACCATACTTCCATTTATGCAAGATATCTCTAAATTTAACCTCTTAGCACAATCTAGTGAAATAAACGAGTGAGTCGTACCAGTATCAATAATCGCAATCAAAGGTGTGTCATGTATGAAACACGTACCTTTAATCAGTCTATCCTATGGAGTAGTCTCTGATCCCGACAAGGCAAAAACCTTTCCTCCATACTGATGTTTCTTTGGCTTGGTGCACTGCGGACTGATATGGCCTTCTTCGCCTTAGTTGTAGCAAGTCACAGTCCTCATTCTGCAGTCAGAAGCAATATGACCTGCCTTACCACACTTGAAGCATTTCTTCTCTCCACTCTTACACTCGTTCCGTCTATGCCTAGGCTCACCGCAGTTGTAGCACCTAACGGGAGCACCAGAATCTCCCCCACTAGGCCTTTTCCAATTACCAGCTTTTGGGTTTCCTCTACCATATGGATTACCTCTATCCATAGGCTTCTTACATTTCTTGTCAACCAACTCACGAGAGTGAGATGACTTCAGCTTAAGGTTATCCTCTTCGAAGATCCTACTACAGTCCACCAAGTCGATAAATCGCCGAATTCTCTGGTACCTGGTTCTTTGCTTGATCTCATCACGAAGACCATTCTCAAACTTCATGCACATTGAGAATTCACTAGCTTCATCATTGTTGTAGTGAACGTAGTACTTCGCCAACTCAACATATTTCAAAGCATACTCTGGTACCGTCATGTTACCTTGAGTCAGCTCCAAAAATTCAATTTATTTCCTGCCTCGAACGTCTTCATGAAAATACCTCCTCAGAAACTCTCTCTTAAACATAGCCCAAGAAATGGCTACACCATCAGCATCCAGTTCAGCTATAGTAGCCATCCACCAGTCATCAGCCTCTTCGGACAACATGTGAGTACCATACCTCACTTTCAGATTCTCAACACATTCAATGACTCTGAAAATCCTCTCGATCTCCTTAAGTCACTTCTGAGCACCTTCAGGATCATGCGTGCCCTTGAACAATGGAGGATTGTTCCTCTGAAAGCTGTTCAACTGCCTGTCAGCACCAATCCCAGCTCCATTGACATTCCCTCCCAGCACACCAACAATCATGCCTAGAGCCTCTACAATAGCATCATCATTCCTTTCACCTCTGCCAACCATTGTTCTGCTTATTCACAAAAAAATTCCGTCAGAACAAAAGTATCGACAGTGATACACACACTAGTTGCATAAAGGAAATAGTAACAAGACTCTGGTCACAACGACCGACTATGCTCTGATACCACTATTGTAACACCCTTCTAAAACCCTGAGACAATTAAAATAGAAATCAAAGTAAACATAAAACAAGGGTGCCACAATTAAGAAAATAATGAAAACCATAAGTCGTTCGTCATGATATATTAGGAACGATTCACAAAATTATCAAAATACATCATCGACACAGCGGAATGTCATTCAACGGTATCGTAAGACATCACCAAAACATAAACCAAACTATACATAATCCAAACAGTAAAATAGAGTATCATAAGTAACTATTAAGTCTATCGTTCCCCAGTGTTACAAATCAGAGCATGACTCGACACGGACTTCGGACTAGCCTATGAGCTATCCTCACCAAATCAAGATGCCGCTACTCCTTAATATGAAAATATCAACAGTTAAGGGTGAGTCTCATTCGAAATTAATAAGTATTATACAGTCATGAGTAATAAAACATCATAGCATTATCATTCACCCAACCACAACATGTATTCAGATTTTATAACAACTGATCACACACCAAAATAAAACACATCACCAATTATAATATACAATCATTTGATCATATTATATTATCATGCACATGAATGACTGACACTATGCATGTGGTACCATGCATGGGCTAAACCCATCCAACTGATCTTTCTTCATCAAGATACTGTCCAACCGGCATAAATTTCGCACAATGGGAATTATGCCCACCATTTGATCCACAACATCACCTGGATCCATCACCAAAATGCATATGAGTGAATGTACACATATGACATACTTATAACATCACCGATCTGATGCTTCGCATCGTCTCATTAAAACTCATCATTTCATCACCAATAAGCATGCACATGGATTAACAATCATTCAGTCATATCACATATAATCATGTCAAAACACCACCCAATCAAAATGAAATTCAAAGTGGCTACACCACCACAACGACACATTGTTACATTCACACATATATGTACACAATGATATATTCCATTGATTAAATTAGATCAACATTTAAAATCAAATAGGACCACTGCCCATTTAATCAACTCATCATCTAAATCTTTAAATTAGCTTTGTAGCGTTTGAAACGGCGCTCAAAACGGATGTATGGTCTGAAAGTTATGACCTCCGGAAAATTTGTCAAAAATTGGATGTTATGCGTCGATGCAAAACCCCCTTCAGGTTGACGCATTAGATTTCCTGTCCCCCTCGAGTATGCGCATGCTGACACTATAGGTCGACGCATGCTGACACTCAGGTCGACGCATATGACACTTAGGTCGATGCACACTTCGCAGATGCAAAATTTTTCTGCGATTTTAACATATTTCTTCTCCCAATCTCAACCAAATCGCACCAAAACAGTCCCATACCAAAACCTCATCAATTAACATAACATAATACAAATATAACACGTTTTAGAAGTCATCTAACAACAAACCATTCATCAAATTCTTCAATTGCATCAAATCAACATAAACAACCTAATTTCCCCAAAACCCAAAAACCCAAACTTGCAATCAAACTCATAACAATTCTAATCAGTTCACTACCCCTGATTATATAATAATCACTAACCCGAAGAGTCCCCCCTTACCTTTTAGTCGAATCTTCGAAGGTCCTCTTCTTCCTCTTCTTCTCCTTTTCACGTATCTTCTCTTTTTCTCAGACTTTTGCTCTTTTTCTTCTAACTTCCTTCTTTTTCCAATTTCCCTTATTTTATGAAAAATAGAAAATATCTCAATAAGGCTTACATAGTTAACACCTCCCCTTTGCTAACCACTACACTAAGCCCAATTGTTTATTTCTACAATATTCCTCAATAATTTACCAAAATGCCAATTAATCCAATTAAATAATTTAAAATCTAATTAAATTAAATAATGGAAAATATGGGGTGTTACAGTATCCCCACATTAGCTTAGCATGTTCCATACAGATTGTATATATATACTGCTATGCACATATGATCAAAGTATGAGGAATATTTGTTTTCTATCATTTGTTGCACCTCTTTCAGTTCATAATATGGAATCACCCCAAACCTAATTCCTCATCTTCTTCCTTTCTTTATTTTTCTTTCTTCTGTGCTTCTCATGCACCTTCTTCTTCTTCTCTCCGATCTGTTTCCATGGCGCCTCCGTAATGAAAAGATGCTTCCCTAGAATGATAGAAAAGAAACATTGAGCTATGAATGAAAAGATGAACGGGTGAGAAAGTTAATGGTATAGAGAAAAAGGAATGAGTTGTGATTCAGATGCTTCCCTAGAATACGAACAACCCTTGAATATCTTCTTTTCTTTGAATCTAAACCACATTACAACCCTATAAAGACCTTCCGATTTTTCAGATTCCACAAGACTTGATGCTAACAATACGGAGAACGTATGATATAGATATTTGTTGATTTAATTGTTTGGATGAGTGTTTAACCCCTATTTTCTTCATCATACTTTTTGATGAGAGTGATTAGTGCTGATTCAACTGCAGTTGTGTAGTGTTTTGAATTTCTGGAGGTAACTTCCTTTCAAAATCTGTTTCATGTGCATGTTCTTAGGTTGCAAGGAGATGAAGAGTATCTGATTCGATCACTGAATTGAGCCATTTGAATAACTTGTTGCATGATTGTTGGTATGTATTGTTGTAATCACTGAGGTAAGTAATTTTGTTTAGGGACAAACAAAACTCTAAGTTGTGGAGAGTTTGTTAGGAGTGAATTAGTAGTATTTTCATGTGTAAAATAATTACCTTTTGAGCTGAAGTTGAACATATCTTATGATTTGTAAGGATTTTTTTGTTAGAATTGAACTCTAGAGGTTCGATGCTAATTGTAGAGCAAATTGTATCACTTTGGGTGTTATTTGTGCAGGTATTAAGATTGAAAAGTAGGGACGAGGAAGCGCGAAGGCGTAAAGACTCTGGAGAAGAGAAATCACAAAGAAGTGGGATGAAGCAACGGCCGAGCCGCAACAATACGGGGCGAGACGTGCCAAACCTTCTAACTTCACTTCGCGCCTCG
Organism: Vicia villosa; assembly: GCF_029867415.1. Lineage (NCBI taxonomy): Eukaryota > Viridiplantae > Streptophyta > Magnoliopsida > Fabales > Fabaceae > Vicia > Vicia villosa. The sequence goes on from NC_081182.1 coordinate 131,617,297, forward strand.
CCAATCCGTGCCGCGCCGCGGAAGCTACGTGAAATGAAATAATGTTATAGATAAAAGCCCTAATCCTCATAAGAGAGAGAGATCTTTGGTGAGCGAAATTCAGAGAGCATTCATATTCAAGAGTAGAATACAACATCCGACGGAGAATTCAACATCAATTGAAGACATTCCCTTGATGAAGATGAATCCCTCTATCAAGTTTTGTGTGTTCTTCATGTCTATGGAGAGCTAAACCCCATTGTGTTGAGTTTAAGGTAGTAGTTAACCTATGAAGATGCAATTACTTTGATTAATTCCTGTGAACAATTGTTTAAGTTTTATTATCAATAAAGAACATTGCTTTTTATTTTATATCATTGTTGAACAATCAATCGAGAGATAGGGTTTATACTTTTGCTCTAGGTTCTTATATTGACTTGTTGATTAATCCTCAAAGATGAGATTTTGAAGAAGTTTTCATAAATCATCGTGTTTAACTCCCTTTATCTTTATAGTTATTCTGAGAGATCGAATATCATACTGATAGAGGTGTTTCTAAATTGATCTTAGACATAATATCAGTTTTGAGGATGAATGAAGATAATAACTTATACAATGGTTCACTTGTAGATTAATTAATTATTGCACATGAATAGGTTGATGAACCCTAGAACTCAACATATTCATCACCATTGTTATTCATTCTTTATGCTTTTAGTCATTTAATTCTTATTCTCTTATATGCACTTTTGGATTAAAACAATCAAAACCAATACTTTTCACTACTCATCATAATTTGACTGTAGAACGGCAATACTATTGACTTAGTCTCTATGGATACGATATATTAGAAAATATTTATCCAAAATACTTTCAACAAATTGGCGCCGTTGGCGGGGACTGTGTCAATATTGCACGCATTGCAATAGCTTTTATTTTGAGTTTACTTTCACTAATCTGGTTGTTTCACATGTTTGTTAGTCTTTGCAGAATTAGTGTATGCGTAACAAAGTTTCCAGCGATCAACTTCTTTTTTATCCCGAGATTGAAAGAACCGCTAGGAGATTGAACATCAAAACACGAAGAAGAGTAAACATAGCAAAGGCCAGAGACAACGCAGCTGCGGCTTCGTCACAATCATTAGAAACAATTGACGAGACGTCTGAAGGACTTTACTTTCACGAACTATTTGAAGAAGAGCAAGAAACCATCATACAACACACTGTTGTAAACATGGCCGCCACAGCTCCATGTGCAAATAGTCCTCGTCTCAATCCACAATTCGCAAGGACTGCCGCTAACGGGCGGACATCTGAATTGAAGACTGGTATTCTACAGCTCATTTGTGCAAGTCCTTTCGTTGGATTGGACCATGAAGACCTATACACTCATCTGACTCGGTTCTATGAGTTAGTAGGTACTACAGGTGTAGAATACCTGAAGCCATAATGACTGATTGGAATACTCTGGAAGAAAAATTCTTGGAACGGTTTTACTCTCAAAACCGATTCTTTGATGCAAAAACAGCAATTGCGTTATTCTCTCAAGGTAGTAATGAATCACTGAATGAAGCTTGGGAAAGATATAAATCTATGCTGAGAAAATGCAAGGGACACGGATTTGCAGAAGTTGATCAAACTCACATGTTCCGAAACGTTCTTACACCAACAAATAAGACACTTTTGGATGCCACAGCTGGTGGCTCACTAATGTCCAAAGCAACTGTTGAAGCAACTCAAATAATTGAGAGAATGGCTCTAAATGACCGACAGGGTAATCATGATCGAACTGTCAGAGATAAGAAACCTGGATTGTTAGAGCTAACTAATAGTGATGCTCTGTTGGCTCAAAACAAATTGCTAACTTCAAAAGTGGAGCTTTTGACACAACAAATGTCCAAACTTCCACAACAAATCATAGAGCTGAATGGAGTCTCAAATTCCTACCAAGTTGCTAAGTGTGAGTTATGCAAGGGAGATCACCAAACCGGATTTTGCCCACCAGTCTTGGCAGAAGAAGTGAACTACATAAACAACAACCAAGGCCAAAGGCAAAATCAATACCCAAATCTTCCGTCGTATCAACAGAGTTATCCACCAAGGAATAACAATCAAGGTTATCAATAAAGACCTAACAATCAAGGGTACCAACATCAAACATTTCAACCTTACACTCAACCGCCACCACAACAATAAGGAGGACCGTCTAAGTTGGAAGAGACTATGACGCAATTCATGCAGATGTCAATGGCAAACCAGAAAAACCAGGATGCAGCAATCAAAAATTTGGAAACTCAAATGGGGCAACTTGCTAAACAAATTGCAGCTAATCAGTCGAATGCGACATTCTTCGCCAACACTCAAGAGAATCCAAAAGAACATTGCAAAGCAGTGGTAACTAGAACTGGTCAGAAAGGTGGTGAGGAGAAAACTAAAGCCAATGATACTGAGAAGGAAGATAATAATCGTGCTGCGGAAAATGAGGAGGATGAAATCGTTGTAAGTGAAATGAATAAAGGAGATGAAAATAAAAAGGGGTCGCGGTGCGCTGATACACAGGCGAGGCGCGCTGGTGATAAAACGATCAACAATGTGATTCCCAGCCAACATCTCCCATATCCACATGCACCATCAAAGAAAGATAATGCTAGGCAGTATGCAAGGTTTATGGAAATTTTCAAGCAATTACAAATCAACATTCCATTCTCTGAAGCCATTGCCCAAATGCCAAAGTATGCAAAATTCATGAAGGATATCTTGACAAAGAAGAAGAGACCAAAAGAAGAAGAAGAAGTTGTTGTTCTTGATGCCCAGTGTAGCGCTATAGTGTCCCGTCTCCCACAAAAAGCAAGAGACCCAGGACGAGTTACCCTACCAGTCACCATTGGTAATCAGCACATTGGGAATGGATTGATAGATCTAGGGTCAAGCATCAATCTAATTCCTCTATCAATAGTGAAACGATTGGGAAATATTAAGATGAAGTCTACAAGAATGACCTTGCAACTAGTAGATAAATCCACCACTCTTCCCTACGGCGTTGCACAAGATATGTTAGTAAAGGTAGACAAATTCCTGTTTCTGGTAGACTTTGTTGTGATTGATATGGAAGAAGATAAAGAGTCACCAATTATTCTTGGAAGGCCATTCATGAAAACAGCCCGGATGATGATAGATATTGACGATGGTATCATGAAACTAAGAGTCCAAGACGAAGAGGTATGCTTTAATCTCTTCGACGCCATGAAACAACCTAAGGATAAAAGCGATTATTTCCGCCTAGATGTCACTGAAGAGGTAGCAATAGAAGTGGCCAGTGAGATCCATCTCTCTAATCCGTTAGAAAGATCCCTTGTCGATTCATTTAATGTGTTGACTCAAGAGGAAGAAAAGGAAATCGAAGTATTTGTGAAGGAACTAGAAAAAGGGAGGAAACATGAATGATAAGGATGGGAAAGTGGAAACATTGGACCCACCAAAAGAAGTGAAGGAAACAAAGATGGAACTAAAGCTACTACCAACTCATCTGAAATATGTCTTTTTATATAAGGAGGGAAAGAAACCAGTAGTTATTAGTTCAAAGCTGACTACACAAGAAGAAGAAAGATTACTTCACATCCTACAAAAGAATAAAGCTGCAATCAGATGGGTCTTAGCCGATTTAAAAGGTATAAGTCCAGCAAACTGTATGCACAAAATCATGTTGGAAGAAGAATTCAAACCGGTAGCTCAACCGCAGAGAAGATTAAATCCAACTATGAAAGAAGTAGTAAGAAAAGAGGTAGTCAAACTCTTGGAAGAAGAAATGATTTACCCAATTTTAGATAGCGCATGGGTGAGTCCAGTACAAGTAGTGCCGAAGAAAGGAGGAATGACAGTCCTCAGTAATGAGAAGAATGAACTAATACCAACAAGAACTGTCTTTGGGTGGAGAATGTGCATCGATTATCGGAGACTCAATAAAGCCACGAGAAAAGATCACTTCCCTTTGCCCTTCATGGATCAAATGCTTAAAAGATTATCTGGACAAAACTATTACTGTTTCCTAGATGGATACTCCAGATACAACCAGATTGTGGTCAACCCAGAAGACCATGAGAAGACAACTTTCACATGTCCCTTTGGAATTTTCGCATATAGAAGAATGCCATTTGGATTATGTAATACCTCAGCCATCTTTCAACGGTGTATGCAAGCAATCTTCTCCGACCTCATTGAAAAGAGTATTGAAGATTTCATGGATGATTTTTCGGTGTTCGGAAAATCCTTTGACATTTGTCTGGCTAATCTAGATGAGGCGCTGGGAAGATGTATTGAGACCAACCTAATTCTAAATTGAGAGAAATGCCATTTCATGGTAACTGAAGGTATTGTACTAGGGCACAAGGTATCTTCAGGAGGGCTTGAAGTGGACAAAGCCAAGGTGGAGGTAATCTCAAAACTTCCACCTCCAGTAAACATAAAAAGGGTAAGAAGCTTTTTGGGTCATGCGAGATTCTATCGAAGGTTCGTAAAGGATTTATCGAAGATTGCCAAACCATTGAGTAACTTACTTAACAAAGGTACGTATTTTACTTTCGATGAATCATGTGTCCAAGCTTTTAATGAATTAAAAGAAAGGCTAGTTACCGCACCTGTGATCGTAGCACCTGATTGGAAAAAACATTTTGAACTTATGTGTGATGCTAGCGATTATGCCATAGGCGCGGTACTAGGTCAAAGAAAGGAAAAATTATTTCATGTCATACATTATGCAAGCAAAGTTTTAAACGACGCTCAAGTCAATTATGCCACTACAGAAAAAGAGTTGCAAGCTATAGTGTATGCCCTTGAAAAATTCAGATCCTATCTCATTGGAACAAAGGTGGTGATTTACACAGACCATGCGGCTATTAAATATCTGCTGACTAAATCGGATTCGAAACAAAGGCTCATTTGATGGGTTCTTCTTTTACAAGAATTTGACTTAGAAATCCGTGATTAAAAAGGTTCAGAAAAATGTGGTAGCATATCATTTATCCCATCTGGTCAATGTAAATGTCACTCACCAAGAAGCGGAAATAAATGACGAATTCCTGGATGAACAACTTTTTCAAATCCAAGTAAGACCGTGGTTCGCCGATCTTGCAAATCATAAAGCAACTGGTATGGTACCAGAGGACTTTGATTGGCATGAGAAGAAAAATTTATTATCCGAGGCTAAATACTATGTGTGGGACGACCCATATCTGTTCAAGATAGGTAAGGATTGCATACTAAGAAGGTGTGTTACTGAAGAGGAAGCCCAACAAATCCTTTGGCATTGTCACAATTCCCCGAGTGGTGGGCATTTTAATGGATGGAGAAGCAACAAAAGTTCTCCAATCAGGTTTTTTCTGGCCAACTATTTTTAAAGACGCCCACCACCATGCGATAAATTGCGATAAATGCCAAAGAGTTGGAGGGATAAGTAAAAGTGATGAGATGCCACTTCAAACCATGATCGAAGTTGAAGTTTTTGATTGTTGGGGGATCGATTTCATGGGACCTTTTCTCCCCTCATTTACTAATGAATACATTTTAGTTGCTGTGGATTATGTTTCCAAGTGGGTTGAAGCTATCGCTACTCCAAAAGCGGATGCCAGAACGGTATTGAAATTTTTAAACCGTAACATCTTCACCAGGTTTGGCATGCCTCGAGTAATTATAAGCGATGGTGGATCCCATTTTGTTAATGAACAGGTTGCGAAAGTGTTGGAGAAGTGCGGCATCAATCATAAGATTGCCTCACCTTATCACCCTCAGACCAACGGGCGGGCGAAAATCTCTAACAAAGCAATAAAGAATATCCTAGAAAAGACAATCTCGGTATCCAGGAAAGATTGGTCCGCAAGGATTGATGATGCTCTTTGGGCATACCGAACCCTATACAAAGCCCCCACTGGTGCATCGCCTTTTCAAATGGTTTATGGTAAGGCATGTCACTTACCTGTAGAGATAGAGCACAAAGCTTTGTGGGCTCTACGTTTCTTTAATAGAGATGACAGCTTAGCATTTAAGAAAAGGAAAGAATAACTCCACGAGCTAGAAGAGTTCAGGTACTTAGCATATGAGTCCAACAAAATGTACAAGGAAAATATGAAAATATACCATGACAAGAAACTCAAAAAGAAAGAGTTTAAGGTAGGAGATCTTGTGCTTCTTTTTAATTCAAGGCTAAGACGTTTCCTAGGTAAAATGAAATCTAAGTGGTCAGGACCATTCATGGTCAAAGAAGTCAAACCATATGGCGCTATTGTCATTGAGGATAGAAAAACCAAAGAGAGTTGGACGGTCAATGGAGAAAGACTTAAAGTTTACCTTGGGGGAGAATTTGATAGGGAAGTGTGTATTCTTGCACTTCTGAGTACTTAAGAAAGCTGATCGTCGAGCTAAAACGATGTTAAACAAAGCGCTTATTGGGAGGCAACCCAACACAATAAGTTTTTATTGTTTTCTCGTTTTTTATTTTAGTTTTATATATCATCAGACCAGTGTGATTGAGCAGGTACAGAAGGCTACATAAAACGCAATATCGCACCGCGGGACTCCATACCGCACCGCGACACGTTGGCAGAAGCTTTCGCGCGTCGCGGAAGATCTTCGTGCCCGTGGTGATGCGAAAGCAGATTTTTTTTTAAAATCTGTCCTCAAGTGTTTTGCTTACTGCGGTTAGCCGGCGCCCAACCCTTTTCCTTTGGGGGGGATGTAGGTGCTCGACCAGATGAGTTCCAGGAGCCACCAGAGGGGGATAATGAGATGTTATGTTTATGATAATTGTCGTGATGATATTTTTTATGTCAAGCTGCATTTATTTTTGTTAGTTGTCCCCATTTTAGAATGAGAGTTCCACAACATAATGAAAAGCTCGAGCAAGACAATGAGAATACCAACAATGGAGCAACATGCATAAAAGTGGTAGTGAGTGGAAATTTTTGAAAAATTAATTTTTCCCTTTCTTTTTCAATAAAAGTGACAAGGCAGGTATGAATTTTCGAACTTAAACTCTTAGTGTGTGCATGAAACGTAGGTTGTTAGTAAATACTAATAGAAGTTCTTTATGGTACACAATTTTTATTGGATCGGCTTAGCCTTAACCATTGTGAGGAAAGCTTTCCATTGATTACTATTTGCAGGAGACCATCGATTACTTTGACATGTTTGTATTTTGCTAAACCGTTTGTCGCATCGTTTTATGGAAATCTGTGAAAATGACTTAGGCACTTGTTTGAAATTGAGAGTTTCTTTTAGCTTATTCCATCTTAAAGCTTATTTTTTCCAGTGAGAGTGTGATCCTTTGTTAATCATTCTTTGAGACTGAGGTCAAGATAAATTTCATAATATGCACCAAGAAAAACACCTAGATAGTTTTGATCTCAATAAAAAGTTTTGTTTTGGACCATCAACCATAAAATTTGGTGATGTGTTTTCTCTTTTACCTTTATAGAAAGTAGGGGAGCACTCATGGAATCTAGATACAAGTTGATCTCCAAGTTGGGGAGATTCATAATAAACAGAAGAGTAAGTATAGGTGGTGATTTGCAAAGAAAAAAAAGAAATGCGTAGCTTGAAAAAGAAAAAAGAAACAAAAGAAAAACAACGGGTGAACTTGGACAGTTGTTGAAAATAAAAGAAACATCGAGCTACGAATGAAAAGATGAACGGGTGAGAAGGTTAATGGTATAGAGAAAAAGGAATGAGTTGTGATTAGGATGATTCCCTAGAATAGGAACAACCCTTGAATATCTTCTTTTCTTTGAATCTAAACCACATTACAACCCTATAAAGACCTTCCGATTTTCAGATTCCACAGGACTTGATGCTAACAATACGGTGAACGTATGATATGGATATTTGTTGATTTAATTGTTTGGATGAGTGTTTAACCCCTCTTTTCTTCATCATAATTTTTTATGAGAGTGATTAGTGCTGATTCAACTGCGGTTGTGTAGTGTTTTGAACTTCTGGAGGTAGTTTCCTTTCAAAATCAGTTTCATGTGCATGTTCTGAGTTTGCAGGGAGATGAAGAGTATCTGATTCGATCATTGAATTAGGCCATTTGAAAAACTTTTTGAAAAACTTGTTGCATGATTGTTGGTATGTATTATTGTAATCACTGAGGTAAGTAATTTTGTTTAGGGACAAACAAAACTCTAAGTTGGGGAGAGTTTGTTAGGAGTGAATTAGTAGTATTTTCATGTGTTAAAATAACTACCTTTTTAGCTGAAGTTGAACATATCTTATGATTTGTAAGGATTTTTTGGTTAGAATTAAACTCTAGAGGTTCGATGCTAACTGTAGAGCAAATTGTATCACTTTGGGTGTTATTTGTGCAGGTATTAAGGTTGAAAAGTAGGGACGAGGAAGCGCGAAGGCGTAAAGACTCTGGAGAAGAGAAATCACAAAGAAGTAGGATGAAGCAACGGCCGAGCCGCAGCAATACGGGGCAAGACGTGCCAAACCTTCTAACTTCACTTCGCGCCTCCCCAATCCGTGTCGCGCCACGGAAGGTGCGTGAAAAGAAATAATGTTATAAATAGAAGCCCTAATCCTCATAAGAGAGAGAGAGAGAGAGAGATCTTTGGTGAGAGAAATTCAGAGAGCATTCCTATTCAAGAGCAGAAAACAACATCCGACGGAGAATTCAACATCAATTGAAGACATTCCCTTGATGAAGATGAATCCCTCTATCAAGTTTTGTGTGTTTTCATGTCTATGGAGAGCTAAACCCCATTGTGTTGAGTATAAGGTAGTAGTTAACCTATGAAGATGCAATTACTTTGATTAATTCCTGTGAACAATTGTTTAAGTTTTATTATCAATAAAGAACATTGCTTTTATTTTATATCATTGTTGAACCATCAATCGAGAGATAGGGTTTATACTTTTGCCCTAGGTTCTTATATTGACTTGTTGATTAATCCTCAGAGATGAGATTTTGTAGAAGTTTTCATAAATCATCGTGTTTATCTCCCCTTATCTTTATAGTTATTCTGAGAGATCGAATATCATACTGATAGAGGTGTTTCTAAATTGATCTTAGACATAATATCAGTTTTGAGGATGAATGAAGATAATAACTTATATAATGGTTTACTTGTGGATTAATTAATTATTGCATATGAATAGGTTGATGAACCCTAGAACTCAATATATTCATCACCATTGTTATTCATTCTTTAAGCTTTTAGTCATTTAATTCTTATTCTCTTATATGCACTTTTGGATTAAAACAATCAAAACCAATACTTTTCACTACTCATCATAATTTGACTATAGAACGACAGTACTATTGACTCAGTCTCTGTGGATACGATATATTAGAAAATATTTACCCAAAATACTTTCAACAGTAATCATGTAGCTTTACTCCCTAAGCCAGAGATTGCACCACTTCTTGATGAATCTGACACGTTAGTTAATGCTTATGACTCAAGAAAAGTCCTAGATCGTAATAAGCCTTATGCCAGTTACAAGAAAGAAACTCGTGTGTGCACTCATTGCAATCGTTCTGGTCATACCGTGGATGTGTGTTATCTAAAACATGATTTTCCTCCTCATTTTGGTAAAAAGAATGCTTCTACAAATTCTATTAATTCTTCAAATGCAGAAGATTCTTCACAGTCGCATGCTGAAAATGGTAGCTCTTCAAATTTTCAAGCCAACATTACTCCAGATCAGATTTCTCAATTGATTAGCTTGCTTCAAAATTCAACTCTTTTGCCTCATTCTTCACCTCCAAACCATACCTCTAGCTCTAATCAAATTTCCATCCTCAATGAACCTAACCAAAGTAACTCCACAGTTATACATTTAATTTCAAACTTGATTTGTTCCACTAATGCTTATTCTAGCTTCTGGCTTCTAGACTCAAGAGCCAATGACCATGTATGCTCTTCTCTTAACTTTTTTCAAATATGCTGGCACAGTCATATTCTCTCCTCACTTATACCTCACAGATGTTTTATATATTCCTGAATTTTCACTCAATTTGATTTCTGTTTCCAAAATGTGCAAATCTCTTCATTGTACATTACTGTTTTTTGACCACAAGTGTATTTTGCAGGATTTGAAAACTCAAAAGATGATTGGTTCGGCTAATGAAATTGATGGCTTATACAAACTCTTGCATGATGGTAACACTCGACTTAGCCATCCAACCAAACATATTCCTTCTCCTACAACTCTTTCAACCAGCATCAATAAAGTCTCCACTATACCATTACAAGTCTTATAGCATTTTAGATTAGGCCATTTGTCTCATAATCGTCTATGTAAAATGTCTCAATTATATTCCAACATTACTCATGATAATAAAGCTGTTTGTGACAGAAAAAAAATGTTAATGAGTCATTTTTTATTTTTATTTTTATTAAGAATTTTTTATTTTTTTTATAATTTTTCATTTACACTTAAATGATAAATGTGGTGAGTTGGAATCAAACAGGTGACCTTCAATTCGTGTGATTTTCGTTTGGTAGATAGCCTTTTAATAATTAATAACGCTTTTGAATAAGAGCTATTATAGACGCTTCATTTTGTTAACATTCCATATATAAACGCTATTGCGTCTTTACCTATAATAGCTACCAAGAAAGCACTATTATTAAATTAGTGCTATTAAATGTTAAATTTGTAGTAGTGGATCCTAATTCGATCGATGTCCTTCTTCATCACCCACATATCTACTTAATATAAATCTAAGGTTGTCATGATGATAACCTTGAACATAACCCTAACCCTAATGTTGACATGTCATCTTCATAGTAATCAAATGCTGAGATGTCATCTTCATATTAACTTTGGAATAAAAACACTAAATATACTAATTACCAATTTTAATTATAAATTAAAAAAAAATAAAACTCACGATAATAATACTATACATACTCATATTCATATTCAGTTATAAATTAAAAATAAAGAATAAAACTCTTCATTCTTTTTATTTTAATTCAAAAAATAAAAAATTATTTTATAAAATTCATTTTAGTAATCACTTAAATTATAACTAATATACTACAATTGTGATAATATAAAAAGTAAAAAACAAAAAAAAAATTAATAATTACTATTCAACAAAAATTTAAAATAAAAGAAATCAAATAAGAATAAAACTATTTAAAATTTTATTCATATTTTTATATAAATTGTAAATTAGTGACTAAATCATATATTTAATTTTATATTATAATATAATATTTAGCTAATAATAATTAAAAAAAAATAATAATCATAATAATAATATAATATTCTACTAGCACTATTAAAAAAAATATAATCAACTATCACTATTAAAAAAATTATAATATAATATTCAGCTAATAAAAATAATAAAAAATAATAATAACAATCGGTTAAAAATGATATATTTATAAAAGTTATAATTATTTATCTATTAAGATATATTAGAAAACTAAAAAATCTAAATACAATTTTAATATATATTAATCATTAAAAAAGTAGAATAATTAAAAATAAATAACTTTTACATAAATAATAATAATAATGTGATATACTGTTATAACTATTCAGATACTAATATTAATAATAATAATATAATTAACTATCACTATTAAAAATAATTACAATATAATTTTGAAAACAATTCTACTAACACTAATAAAATTTCAAAACCGTATTCAATAAAATTAAAAATTTTGAAATATTTTTATTGAATAATTTTAATGACAATTAAGAGTGATGAATGGTTTAATTTGCTTTTAATATTAATTAAACTTTTGTTAAACGGTATTCTTAAATGTCGAATATTTATTTTCAATCCTTTGATTTTAAACCCAATTATTTTCTTAATCAGTAACTGATAAAATTAATGTATTATATGAAACGTTCCATTTTGTTGAATGAGTCTTAAATGCGGTAATAAAATTTCATAAGGAAATTTTCCTTTTAAAACCAAAAAACAAGAGGTCTTTAATATATAGATTTTGGGATGAAAAAAATAGAAAGATGTATACGAGAAAAATTATCTTTTCACTAAGAGCACTTGGGTGAGATGGCAAGGATTTTTTCCAGCTTAACCAGAGGTCCTGGGTTTGATCCCGGCCCTGGGCATGCAGCAGTGTTAAATCTCTTGAGTTATCTTTTCAAAAATTAATGTATTTTGGGTTAAAATATATCTTTGGGATAATATTTTATGCAAATTTTTGTGTCCTCCATCTTTCGAGAAGAGTCTTTTAAATCGTGGAGAATTAGTATAGTACTCATAAAATTCTTGAGGACATTGCACTCTACACGTCTCAAACTATCTCATCAGTTTTTATTTTGCAGGTCTTCGTAGCAATATCAACTGCAATCCAAAAGCTCTAGGATAGTTTCATTTTTTTTCATCTATTCAAATTAATTCCATGCACGTACTTTTCCGTATAAATTTTAGTTTTATTGTTTTGATCATATTTGAATTTATTTCATAAATATTATTTTGATTCTATTCTAATTCATTTCATACTCATATTCATATTGTGTAATATAATTTCTAATTATTATTTTTCAGGCTTTACAATTTGACTGAGAGTCTAATCGACTTCTGCTTCTACAAATAACAATCTTAGAACGAATTTAAATATATGCTTTAGTTTAGTTTTTTTGTATTGTTTTTTTGTCTAATTTCCTTCCTCTTTCTTCCCAATTCTAGAACAACAGTACTTATGTTTTCTTTCGAATATAAATTTTAATTATTATTGTAATCATATTTTATACTCATTATTATTTTAATATAGGTTGTTTAGTGTTGTTGTAATTAATTTCTGGTATTTCTATTTGAAACTTTATCGTCTACGAATAAAAACCATAGCCTTGGAATGAAGATGGAAATATAAGACTGTTGCAATCATTTAGATTGTCAAATTTTTAAAAGTATAATACCCATACTTTCATCCATATATAACTTACCAATTAGATTGTTTTTGTTTAATTTTCTTCTTCCACTTATGATTCTCTTTTGAATATAACCATCCAAATAATATTTAATTTATATTTAATTGTTAGTCTTTGGTTTAATTTCCTTCATCTCAACTTCAAAATATTTACATGGAATAGTTGATTTGTTATTCTTTATAAAAAAATAATTTATTTCTTTAAACGTATTGTTTCTAACAATCTAGATTCTTACACTATAATTAGTACATATCAATAATATTTAATTTTTATTTTAATTGTTATGAAGTTTTATTTTTTTATTTCTTTTTAATTGTGACTAATAATAATTTATGAATCTAAGTTCATATTCAACCATTAATGACTTATTAAAAGAATTAAAACTCATTTCTCACTATTTATGATTATTCACCGGTTAGTATTATATTAAAAAAAATATACGTTAGTACAATAATTTTTAAAGTTGGATTATTGTTTCAAAGCAAAATCGTCAAATTTTTCTTTTATTTTTTCAATTAATTGGTATTCGAAATGGTAATGTTTAAAAATTGATAATAACGCTAATAAATAATAATGTTTATAAATAAAATATTTATTTAATAAAAGTTATATGATCTAATTAATAAAATAAAATCAATAATAGTGCTAATAAATAAATAAATTTATGCAATCAATACTATATGATCTAATTAATAAAATAGAATTGATAATTGCATATTTAACCGTTTGTATATTATATAGATTTATTACATGTAAATGTTTTATATATAGAATAACATGATTTACTACAACATAATTTCTTAATTGTGCTTTTGAAATTTTGATATCTACATATTTTTCACTACGATTGTTACAATTTGCATAATTGTACTTTTAAAATTTTAATATCTACATATTTTTCAGTATGATTGTTACAATTATATTCGTTTGTACTAAAATTAATTTAAATTATAAATTAAATGTTAAACTTATTATACTTCAAGTAGTAATATTTCTATACTCATAATGTTTTAAAATAATTTATTTATTTTAATATATAAATGAAATCATAATAGATCTTCTGATAATCTAGAAAAAAACAATAATATAAAACATTTTTTGCATTATTGTTTCTCATTAAAAAATTAAAAATATAATTTCAAACATAATCTAAATGGATTATAAAATAATTTTATATGCAAATAAAAAATTTAATAAAAATAATTATATAATAATGTAGTTTTATTTCTAATATACTCGTGCGGAGCACGGGTGGACAATCTAGTTCAGTTAAGTTAATAGATGCGCTGACAGGTTAGTGATCCCTCTTCTAAATCATGATAAGTTAGGCCTACCTACTTTTAGATTATGCTCTTTTTTTCCTAAAAAAAATATTATTATTAAATTAATTTATTTAGACAAAGTTTAATATAGCAATAAATTAAGCATTTGAATTGATGATATGTGTATAAAAGGCGATCTTAAATTATAATAAACCTATTTTGAATTTGATGTCTTTTTTATATTATAATTAAATTAGTTTTTATTTGAGAAGTTTAAAGGTAACAATAAATTTAATTTCATTTTTCAACACTGTAAAATGACATTATTAATTTTCAAAAAGAAACATACTTAAATTATGAATTATTTTATATTAATATTAAAATATTTTTGGTAAAAAATTATAAACATTTTAATATATTAATAATTTTTTCAATTAACGTAGAAGGACACTTTTAATTAATATTAAACACATTCTTAGTTTAATGATAACAACGAATATAGAAATTTATTTGATGATAACTGTATAAATACATTCTTAATTTATAATAAACCTATTTTGAACTTTGTGTACTTTTTACTGTTTTTTAATAGATAAAGTTAAACATAACAACTTTATTTTCCAATAAATGAATAAACTATAAAGACATTCTTATTTATTAATAAGCATATACGAATTGTTATTTACGTATTCTATATTATTATAAAATGAATTTCTAGAAAAAATAAAATATAGTAATAAATTATCAAATAACATTTCTAATTAACATATAAGAACATTCTTAATTAATTATGAAGATATTCTTAATTTTATGTATTTTTCTATATTTATTAGTAAATTACTTTTAATTAGATAAAATTAAATATAACAATCAATTAATAATCTCATTAGTTTATCAACCATAACAACATCAATAATTAATAAAAATGAAACAAAATAATATATATTCTTAATTCTTATAGTATTTTTTTTAACTCAAATATCTTGTACATACCATAATTATAAATCCTAAAATACAAATTTATTTATGTAATTACAAAATATGATTGATAAAAAACCAAATATAAAAAGTAGAATTTGATAACATGATAAAAATTAAACTATATTACCTGATCTAGATAAATAATATATTTAAATATCAACTCTTCAACTTTTAGTTCATTGATTGGGAAAAGCAAAACATCAACTTTTGCGTTCCTTATACATCAAAGAAAAACATTTTACAACATGATAGAAGCTAGAAAGGAACTAATCCTTTCGGCTTCATCGAGTGAAAACAAAACTCTAAGAAAAACATATTTTCTCAAACCATCCACTCAAGACTCTCTCTTCCTTCCACCCCATTTTTCTATTCCTTCTGTATTGAGTATTGAAGAATCATGAACATGGATGAGAATGCAGCCATGGAAATGGTGCATCTCAGTGTAAAGGAAGAAGAAGATTAACAGAAACGTAACCAATTTCTGTTATTCAGTTTCAATCAATTTACAAATGAGTGCTATCACCACCTTATATACACCTTAGAAATAGTAAAGCTTATCTATCCTTTTAACTATCCCTTCTTCACCTACAATTACATTGTTACCCTTAATACTCCCCCTCAAGTGGGAAGATAGATATCTAACATTCCCCACTTGGAAGTGAGAGATTCATACAGTGGTCGGGGAAGAGCTTTGGTTAAAGGATCTGCAAGTTGTTGTGCAGATTTAACATGAACAAGTTTGAGAAACTGTGTTTGTACATGCTGACGGATGAAATGACAATCAATATCCACATGTTTCGACCTTTCATGACTCAAGGGATTTGAAGCAAGTTGGATTGCCGATTGACTATCGCAAAACACCATTACAGACTGCAAAGAAATGTCAAACACTCTGAGGAGCTGCTTAATCCACAATAATTCAGAGGTGAGAGAGGCAAGTGCTCGGTATTCTGCTTCTGCTGAGGAACGAGCAACGGTTGGTTGTTTCTTAGACTTCCAAGCTATTAGAGCTTCTCCTAAGAAAATACAAAAACCGGATGTAGACCTTCTCGATACTTTGCAGCTGCCCCAGTCAGCATCAACAAAGGCAGTCAACCGAAGAGAGGACTTTGAAGGGAAGAACAAACCCTTGCCTGGTGTGTTTTTAAGGTATTGTAAAATGTGATGAACCGCTGCTAAATGAGGAGTGCGCGGATGTTGCATGAACTGGCTCAGACGATTTACAGCATAGGTGATGTCGGGTCTTGAAATTGTCAAGTACATGAGCTTACCAATCAACCTTCTGTAGCCAGAGACATCTTCTAAGAGTTCCCCATCAGTGTTATTGAAAGATACAGCTGTATCCATCGGAACAGCCATTGGTTTAGAAGCTAAATAACCTGTATCTTGAAGTAATTGCAGAGTATATTTTCTTTGGCAAAGATGAATGCCAGTGCTGGACTTAGCAATCTCCAGGCCCAAAAAATAATTCAAATCTCCAAGGACTTTCAACTTGAAGTGTTGCTTCAAGATGTCTTCCACTACCTTTAATCTATCCATGTTAGGACCAGCAAGCACGATGTCATCTACATATACAAGTAGGATGACTAATGTGGAACCTGTGCCACTAAAAAACAAAGAATGATCAGCAGGTGATTGTGTAAAACCTATGGAGATGAGCGTGGAACTAAATTTCTGGTACCACTGCCTGGAAGCCTGTCTCAGACCATACAAAGACTTATTGAGTTTGCACACTGCGTTCTCCCCCTGGATAGGATAACCCTTAGGCAATTGCATGTATACTTCTTCAGACAAATCTCCATTTAAAAAGGCATTATTAATGTCAAGCTGAATAAACTTCCACTGTTTTTGAGCAGCCACGGATAGGAGAATTCTCACAGTGGTAAGCTTTGCCACAGGAGAGAATGTATCTAGAAAATCCACACCAGCTTGTTGTGTGAAGCCTTGAGCCACTAAGCGTGCCTTATACCTGTCCAGGGATCCATCAACCCTATACTTGACTTTATATATCCATCTGCAGCCCACAGCCTTTTTTCCAGGTGGAAGAGATTCAATGGACCAAGTGTTATTTGCTTCTAAAGCAGCAATTTCTTCAGCCATGGCAAGTCTCCATTTGGGATCAGAAACAGCCTGGTGATAGAAAGAAGGCTCATAAATGGTTGAGACTTGGTTGATGAAATGATGATAGGAAGAGTGTAGTTTGTCATAGGATAAGTGGCTTTGAATAGGATATTTGACATTGCACTGAAAATCCTGTAAATAAGCAGGAGGTCTATGTTGTCTAACTGACCTTCTAAGTGCAGGGATGTGTTCACCAGCTATTGGATTATCACCTTGATTTTGTCCATCATGTAACAACTGGTTATCAGCCGGCAAAGGTAGTGCTTGGGTATTAGTTAAAGGTGTGGCAGTATAGGAGTTCTCACTTGCTGAAGGAGTGTCAGGCATAGTATCATGAGGTACTATGGGAACCAAAGGATCAAAGGTAGGAGCATGGTCATTAATTGTTCGAGGCAGAACAATATCTGAAAAACAATCTGGCTGGAGATATGTGTCTTGGAAAGTGTGAAAAGGGAAAATAGACTCATGAAAGATAACATCTCTAGTGATGATGACCTTTTTGGACTCAAGACACAATAGTTTATATCCTTTGGTACCAGGGGGATAGCCAAGTAATATACAAGGGAGAGCACGAGGAGTGAATTTATGTCTATATGCAGGAATTGTAGAGGCAAAACACAGACATCCAAACACTCTTAAAGCAGCATAATCAGGAAGTTTACCATGAAGCAACTCAAATGGAGATTGATTGTTCAGGCCAGGCGACGGTGTTCTATTAATCAAATAAGCACTTGTAGTAACACAATCACCCCAAAACTGAATTGGCACTTTGGATTGGAACAATAAAGCTCTAGCAACATTGAGTAAATGCTGATGCTTTCTCTCTACTACAGAATTCTGTTGTGGCCTATGTGGACAAGAAAATTGATGTATGGCCCCCTCTGCTTGCAAGAAATCATCCAGCTGTAATTCTTTAGCATTGTCACTGCGAATCCCTTTAACAGATGTATTAAACTGAGTATTGACATATTTAAAAAACAGCTTGATTAACATAGTGGCTTCAGACTTGTGTTTCATCAAGTGTATCCAAGTGTACCGTGTATTATCATCTACAATTGTTAAGAAATAATGTGAACCATTGTATGTAGATTTTCTAAAAGGCCCCCACACATCACAATGAATTAATTCAAAGGGTACATTAGTGTGATTATTGTTAGAAGTAAAAGGCAAACGATGGAACTTAGCAAGTGGACAAACATGACAAATTCCATTATATGATGAATTGACAGGAAACAACTCAGGAATTTTATTATGAATAGTTTGCAAAACTTGATCAGATAAGTGACCTAATCTAGCATGCCAAGTAGAAATAGAAATGTTACCAACTGCATGACATGTTGGTACATTGAACATATGCGTATTAGAACACTTATCAATGACGGCAGGAGGAGTAGTCTCAATTCTGAGGAAATACAGGTCATGAGTGCGATCACCCTTGCCAATCACCATCCCCGTGTAACTGTCCTGAATGGTAAATCCATTATCAGAAAAAACAATAGATAATTTGGATTGTTTGACTAACTGACTTACAGACAATAGGTTAATATTGAACTGTGGAATATACAACACATTTTGTAATGTCAATTTTGAGCCTAAATCAACTGTGCCTATTGCAGATACTGGGACTTTAGTATTGTTAGGCAGAGACACAAATTTATCAGATAGAGTTTTATAGGAAGTAAACAAATTCAAAGAGTGCACAATGTGAGATGTGGCTCCTGAATCTACAATCCAAACATGTTGTAAAGGTGAATTATTGTGATGTGTTGAAGAAAAAACCATACCCACTGAGTCATGTGATGAAGAAGCATCTCCAAGATTGGTTTGTCGAGTCATTTGACCTTGGATATAAGCAATGAGTTGCTGATATTGCTTTGTGTTCAGTGGTGGTGAATCTTCCATGCTGCCTGTGTTGATGGCGTTTGCAGCAAGCTGTGCAGATGGCATGGTTTTGTTCTTTCTGTACCCAGGAGGATATCCATGGAGCTTGAAGCATTTATCCTTGATGTGGCCAAGAATCCCACAGTTGGAACAGAGAGGCCTATCTTTCTTTCCAATTTTAGACTTAGCACCATTGGAATCATTGACAGCATATGCCAAACTCTCAGTGGTGTCACTTGCAACAGAGTTAATTACTCTCTGCTTCTCTTCTTGAATAACAAGTGAAAATACACGACTAACCGAAGGCAACGGATCCATGAGTAAAATTTGGCTGCGAATTGAATTAAAGCTTTCATTCAATCCAAGGAGAAAAGTTAGAACATACTCACGATTGATGTGCTCAATCAAAGGACCGACGCCGCCACACACACATTGATGGATTGGACGAAACTCCGCAAGTTCTTCCCAAAGACCTTTGATCTTGGAGTAAAAAGCTCCAACAGAGAGAGTACCTTGGGTGCAAGTGATGAAATCCTTGCGAAGCTGAAATAGTCGTGGACCATTATTCTGCAAAAAACGCTCTTGAAGATCTGACCAAATCGCCGCAGCTGTGGACGCATGATGATGCTTGCGGTGAGTTCTTTAGATACCGAGTTCAAAAGCCAAGACGCAACGACATTATCATTGCGCTGCCATAGTTGAAACTGAGGATCATCTTCTGGAGGTTGCGGAATCGAACCATCAACAAAGCCAACCTTGTTCTTGGCGCGAAGAGCGATGAACATAGCACGACGCCATGAAGGATAGTTCTCTTCTGTCAAGGGATGCGAAACGAGAACAAGACCGGGGTGATCTGAATGATGGATAAAGAAAGGATTCTGCTGTTGATCGGCCATAGAAGATGTGAACAAGATTGAAACGGATCGAAACAAAAACGAAAGAGAAATAGATCGCGGAAGCAAAAAGAACGTAAATCTTGGACAAAGATTAAACGCAAAGATCTACTGATACCATATTGAGTATTGAAGAATCATGAACATGGATGAGAATGCAGCCATGGAAATGGTGCATCTCAGTGTAAAGGAAGAAGAAGATTAACAGAAACGTAACCAATTTCTGTTATTCAGTTTCAATCAATTTACAAATGAGTGCTATCACCACCTTATATACACCTTAGAAATAGTAAAGCTTATCTATCCTTTTAACTATCCCTTCTTCACCTACAATTACATTGTTACCCTTAATATTCTGAAACTATCACAAAGCTGTCATTAGAAACAAGGTTCAATGGATGGAGACCACCCACGGAAGAATGGAAAACATGGGTCAAAAAGTTACAACAAAAGTTCAAATATTTATGGATACAAACTGGAATATATGGTGCAATCAAAGCTTCTACATATGAAATCAAAAGGGATGATGATTTGATTCTTGAGCTTGCTAATAGATGGTGTTCCAAGAGAAATACGTTTGTTTTTCCATGGGGAGAATCAACATTAACTTTGGAAGACACAAATGTTTGTTTTGGTTACTCTCTTTTGGATTGTTCTGTTTCTAATCCTCTTATGAACAGTGAACAAGTAAAAGTAGAACAGGAGTTAATGGAAGCAAGAAGAAAGTTTAACAATTCTAAAGCTAAAAAAGTGAGTCAAAGAGCATGGATGGTGTATTTTATGGAGAGTGAAAGCAAAGTGGAGCATGAAGCTTTTTTGGTTTATTGGTTATCAAGGTTTGTTTTTCCTGCAAATGCTTATGATACTATTTTGAAAAGTGTTATTTCTATTGCAATACATTTAGCTAATGGAACTAGAATAGCTCTTGCACCAGCTGTTTTATCTAGTATTTATAGAGATTTAAGTGTAACTATTTGGTCTCCTTTTCAATTGGTTCAAACATTGGCTTTAGAGAGGTTTTTAGCTCTTAATCCACGCCCTTAAAGCAATATGTAAAAGATTTTCTATCAGAAAAATGTCTCTTGATACAACAATGATAAACTATATAGATTTTAAAAAAGCAATATTGAAGATATAGATTTTGATATGAAGAACCTTAGATTTGGACTACAATAATTTAAATGGTTTTATGAAATACTATTTTTAATGTTAGAGTTGTTATTTTTATTTGGTAGTTCATTAATATTTGACTAATCTTCCTAATGGTTAGTTTCTTTTACTTTGAATCATTTGTATTTTTGTTTCAGATTCAAATTCAATACATTATGTGAATGATATTATTGTTAATTTGGGAGTTTTGATTTGTGCTAGCTTGTGTTGTTTATTCAGCGGCATTGAAAATGCTATGCGGTGACCATGTTGATTGCTGGTTTTTGAGTGGGATGAGTGAAAGTATTGAATTTGAAGTGTAGAAGGGTGAGTTACTGAATGAAAGGGATGGAACCTTAGAATTAAAGATATTTCCGCTGTGTTAACTTGTTAATCTGGATAATTTTGGTTTAACGTTCTCTTTTATGGCATGACATGAGTATTCTTTTAATTATTTGGAAGTTGTAATGCCCTTTTTATGTTTTACTCTGATTATTGTCAAATTTTCGGCGGGGTTTTAGAAGGGTGTTACAGTTAATAGTTGATAAAAGATAGTTTTAGAGAATTTCTTAGGAAAGAAGGCTATGTCAATGATTTCTCGCACGATAAATTATAAGATACCATGAGCATGATCAAGAACAATGTATGTTTTATGCCACTCAATACTCAACGAAAGAAAAAGACTGTTAGTTGGATGGTGTAAAAAGCTCTGGTAGATAGTTGAAAGATAATGGCAAGTAGTGTGAGAGCTAGTATTGAAGCATTTAGTAACACAGGATAAGAGACAACCCATAAGTAATCTACTTATTGTAGGAGGAGAGTAATAGTGTGATGAAGCCTCCAATTTTATTGATATTGGACCTTAAAGGCTTAAAGATTTGAATACAATTACACATTTTTTTTAAGCAAAAGGGCTTCATTAAAGAGCACTAGCGGTGCTACAATCCAAAAAACAACCAGAACACAAAAGGAGAGCACCTCCCCTCAAAACAATCAACATAAAACTAGCCTAGGATCAATACACCAATCTTCCCAAGCACCATTAACACCCCCTTTGTAGAAGGTATGTTTTCCTATTTATTGGTGCTTAAGGATGTTTCTAGAATAGAACTATCTAGACTTTTATTTGTATTTTCTGCATTACATTGACTAAGAACTTTCTAGGTTATAAGTTAATCTAAGATTTATTGAAACAATCTAGAAACATGTAGCAACTTTAGACTATTTTTGTTTTCTCTAGACATTGTCATATATTTTTTCTAGAATGTTCTAGAAATGTGCATCAATTTCAACACTCCTCCTTTATGCATATTTCAGTAACTCCGAGTGCATTCGATAGTTGTTCAAATGTGAATTTGTGAAGCTATCTCCTCCTTCATTGATATTGTTATGTAATATATATTTTTTTGAAAAGCACTGCTGTAACACCCCAAATCTACCTCTCAAATATAATCGGAAATCAGAGTGCATTTAAAAATATTCATCAAAGATGGGATGTCACAATTCGACTTAAACAAACAAACATACTCATATTGCATTTAATAAAGATACATAGCATTCGGAACAAAACTTCATTCACCACTTACAACTTAAACTTATAAACACCTTTCGATTCAACTTAACACAAATGTCATCATGGAATACAATAATCACATAATAACGACTAAACCCCCCGAGTGCTACGTATCAGAGCAATGGACACCAACTCGACTTGCTATAAAGCAACATAAAGACTTCACATAAATAACCTCGGACCTCCACGACTAATCTTGAGTACCTGCCCATTTCCCATGGTAGGGGAAATATCAGCAAAGGGGTGAGATATCTTACAATATAAAGGAATGCATGATAAATAATATAGGAGATATAGATCATACATAATTTCACCACTTCGCATCACATAACATCTTACAAGAAGTTTCACCATAAAACAACTTATCAATATAATACAACTTTCAAAACGGAAATGATGTCATTAATCACATATTCAAATATACAAGTATGATATCAAATACATCACAACAAACATATCATTATCACGTCACAACAAACGCCTCGTCATCTCAACAATCCAAACACAATTCAAATGCAATTCAAATGCGACTCGAATGTGACTCAAACTTATGCATATGCACGTGGTACCATTGGAGCAAAACTCCCGTCTCAAACAGTTTGCCATTGGGCCGTCTCAAACATTTGCCACTAGGGCCGTCTCAAACATTTGCCACAAGGGCCGTCTCAAACAATTGCCACAAGGGCCGTCTCAAACAATTGCCACAAGGGCCGTCTCAAACAATGCAATGGATGCGACTCAAATGATGCACATCCACAAACACAACTTAAACCACTTAATCAACTTAAACAACATAATCAACTTAAACAACATAACCACATCAACTAAACAACATCAACTCAATGCCAAGGTTCTATGGCAATAACCGTATCATAGTAATTTACCACATCTCAATCACATCATCACATCATATCGACATACAACTTCTATTCAACTTAATTCTTATCAACATAATACAACTTATCAATAGTGACCATAGGGTCTACAACAACAACGACAAATTCATCATGTCATAGCAACAATAACAATTCAACATATTGCACAACAACAACAAACACCAACATGTTACAACAATAACAACAATTCATCATGTTATAACAATAACAATTCAACATATTGCACAACAACAACAAACACCAACATATTACAACAATAACAACAATTCATCATGCTATAACAATAATAATTCGTTATATTGCACAACAACAATAACACATTCATCATATTCCTTAATTCAAGTAATCATCATAATACGTTATATTCAATTTCATATATATTGTTAAGTCATCGCATGGCATCTTCGTCGACTCATACATATCAAATACGCACAATTAGTCGCATATAGCATACAACATCTCTGTTAATCATGCATATCATCACATACATCATTATCTCATTCAGCATAAGGAAGTTACTTATCATCATCTCAATAACATTGTATCATCATAAGAAAACATACGTCAAGTTATACTACAACACAATTATGTCAATTCATCGCAAAGAGCATACTTCATTTGTTAACACAACATAGTTCATCATTTAATCCTAATAAACATAATAGGAAACTATATCATATGGATCATTTTATTGCATCATGGTATAGTTCATTGCGTTAGCTTTCTAACGCTTCAAACGGCGCATAAAACGGAGTTACGGATCAAAAGTTACATCATTTCAAAGATTAGAAAAAGTTCTGCAAAACAGGGTTCGCGGCGCGAACTGAGCGAATTCAAAAATTCCTAACTTTCTGCCAGACAATTCGCGGCGCGAACAGAGGTTCGCGGCGTGAATTGGCGATTTTCAGAAAATCCCAAACACAGAAAACAGCATACGAAACCCATCCAAAAACCCCCAAACTCAACCCAATCAAGCTGAAAACACCAACCATCATGAACAACAATGGAATACATGTTATAAACACAAATACAACACATGTTATGGATCTTCTAACATCATAACAATCATCAAACATCAATTAAAACACATTTCAAATCATGAATTTACACATTTGTTCATAAACCCTAACATCTCTACACACAACTTCCATAGAGAATAACATACAATCTAACCCACCATATACATCATCATGCCATCCCTTAGAGAGTAAGAACCCCACCCTTACCTTAGCGAAAGCCTCACTTCCTTCAATGGAGATCTTCCTCTTCATGCCATAGCTTTCTTCTCTTCCTCTCGTCTTTCTCTTCTTTCTCTTCTTTCTCTTATTTCTCTTCTTTTTCCACAAAATGAGTTATGAGGTTTAATCTCTAAAACCCTAACTCTTACTATCCTTCTTTTCTTTATTGGGCTTAACCCGCAATCCAATCTCATATTCTATATAGGCCCAATTCATAATATTACTCTAATTACTTAATTAAGTGAAATAACACACATAATTGAATAATCACATATCATAACGAATATTATTCCCAATAATATTCCCCAACTATAATTGCTCCATAACTTAATTAATATCAACTCGCAATTGTACTTCTCTGACTAATCCGACTAATAAATCCGACCATAACTTAACTGCTCAAAATAACATATTAATCCAAATTACGCCTTTAGAATAATACCGATAAACCTCGACTTCAACTAATTCCAATGAATAAATCCTCGATAAATTTAATTAAATAATTAATTAAATTCGGGGCGTTACAACTACCTCCACCGCAATTCAGTTTTGTCA
This sequence comes from Vicia villosa, assembly GCF_029867415.1. Classification (NCBI taxonomy): domain Eukaryota; kingdom Viridiplantae; phylum Streptophyta; class Magnoliopsida; order Fabales; family Fabaceae; genus Vicia; species Vicia villosa. Next base: position 131,642,739 of record NC_081182.1, read on the forward strand.
CACTACTTGTCACAATGATGGTTATTAAACTTTTTCTCATTATTGTTAAAGGCTTTTGACGAGAAGCATTCTCTCTTCTTAGTTGCGCTTGTGATCTTCCTTGTTTGTCTTGTTAAAGACTTCTAACAAGGACCAATTTTGTTTTCTACTTGCATGCGAATCTCCTTGTCAGTGTTATTGAATAATTCTAACAGGGATCACTCTTGCATCTTAGTTGCTTATGAGTCTCCTTGTTGTTATTCTAGAAGAATTTTGACAGGGACACATTCTTGTTCTAGTAGTTGCATTTGTCTTTTTAGGCTTGTACTAAAGTTGAGCCTCGGAGTTCACATGTTCGATTTTCTTTATCGCTTGTGCTTGTGCTCTATCAAAACTCAAGCCTTATTTGCCATAGACTTACGACATTAGTTAGACTTGAAATTAAGAGGGTTGGACTGTTAGGCTACCTAAAATCCTCTCCCTTATTTTTAGTTTTGGGTTTGATCTCAAACAGAGTTGGGTCGTGTGGCTATCTATACTCCTTTATGTTTGAATCATAGACCTCATTTTCTGGTTTAAATAAAATGGTTAGTGACATGAAAAAATAGTTTTCTACGCCCTGTGAATAGCCGAACGTATCTCTGATACCACTGTTAGTATTTGAGATAATAGTGATAGTTTAGAATATAGTTGGATCGTGTAAAAAGCTCTGGTAGATAGTTGAAAGATAGTGGCAAGTAGTGTGAGAGATAGTATTTAAGCATTTAGTAACACGTGATAAGAGGAAACCCATAAGTAATCAACATATTGTAGGAGGAATGTTATAGTATGATGAAGCCTCCAATGTTATTGATATTGGACCTTAAAGGCTTAAAGGCTTGAATAAAATTACACATATGATTTCCTATTTATAGGTGCTTAAGGATACTTTTAGAATATAACTATCTAGACTTTTTTTTGTCTTTTCTACATTACCTTGATTTGGAACTTTCCAGGCTATAAGTTAATCCAAGATATATTTAAACAATCTAAAAACATGTAGAAACTTTAGACTATTCTACTTTTCTCTAAACATTGTCATATATTTTTTCTAGAATGTTCTAGAAATGTGCATAAATTTCAACAGTTTCTTTAAATAATAGGAATTATGCATCACCAAATCTTTGGTGCTTCAACAATCTATTTATCTCCCCTGTTGTTATATCTATTGGTGAATAATATGTTGCTTTTTCTTCTTGATTAAATGGGAAAAAATTTGGTATCATGGTTGTTTATGCATCTACCAGCTATATATTAAAAAAACATGAGGCATAGGCTTATTAATCTCTTTCAAAACCACATGATCCCTTGGGGTTTGATTCGTGCCTTTTAAGTCATCCTCAGTGCTCATGAGTATAAAGGAAGCACGGTCCCTTCTAAGTTTCCTATCAAATATTTTATATCCTAGACCACCCTTAATGATATTTTTCACTTACCTACATCCAGGGGCGGAGCCAAGGCCCAGCTAGTCCGGGCAGGCGCACAGGCTCAACCCCTATTTTCTTTGTACTCCCCCAATTTAATTGTCGATTTTTAGACAAAATGAAGGGCAAAATTAGGGGCAAAATTAGTAAAAGTAGGGTGTGAAAATTAAAATCGATGAATAATCAATGGTGTAAAGTTTTTGCCCAGACTGCCTAAAATTCCTGACTCCGCCACTGCCTACATCGAGGAATAAGTTTATTTGGTCCAATGGTGGACTTGGTGATGCTCACACTCAGAAAAGGCTTGATAAATGCATTTGATATATGGAATGGTTCTCTATTTGCACTCAAACCTATGGCCCCACTCTCTCAAACATTAAATAGGTTCATTATCCTATTAAGTTAGAGTTTTTTTTATTTCTATTACCACTTTCAATGCTCAATTCAGATTCCTGAAAGTTTGGTCAAAGTGATGTGTCTCGCTATGCGAACATTTATGTAGCTAAGAAAGGAAACCCACAATCCAATTCTTCACATTCATGAAGGCTAACTTAGCGAGAAAACCCATAAACATAGTTTTCTCCTTCGTGAGGGTTCCTTAGCCAGTCTTTACGTCTCTAAGCTAGATAGAGTCAAGCAAGTTCGATTACAAACTCTTCGAGGAGAATTAGAAAGAATGAAGATGAAGGAGTCAGAGTCCGTGTTGGACTACATCACACGTGTACAAACAGTTGTAAACCAACTGAAACAAAATGGAGAAGCAATGACCGATGCTCGGGTTGTCAAAAAGATTCTAAGATCTTTGATAGACAAATTCGAAAACATAGTATGTGCAATATAAGAGTCAAAGGATCTCTCGACAATAACTGTCGAAGAAGTCGCTGGTTCACTTAAGGCACATGAACAACGCAAAATACATAGAAAGGAGGAGACACTTGATAATGCAGATCTAACCAAGGAATCCACTAGAGACGAAAAGGCACTCTTCTCTCAAAATTGGCGTGGGAGAGGACGTGGCCGAGGAGGTCGAGATGGTGTTCGAAGTTATCAAAACGATAACTTCGAGAGAAGACAGGCAATCCAGCAAAGTTGGCAAGGTAGGGGACGTGGTTAGAGAGGTGGTAGATCAAACTACTCCAACATCGAATGCTACAAATGTAACAAACAGGGGCATTATGGAAAAGAATACAACTCCTACAGCTGTTATAACTGTGGTAAAGGAGGACATCTTGCAAAAGACTGTCGACATAGAAGAAAGGTGGAAGAGACAACAAATTTTGTCCTTGAGACAAAATTGAATAAAGGATTCCTGTTGATGACTCAAAAGGAGGTAAGCACAGAGAATGACACTATATGGTATCTTGACTCAGGGGCAAGCAATCATATGTATGGTCACAAACATCTATTAAAAGAAATAAAAAAATTGAAGATGGTCATGTATCCTTTGGAGATGCATCGTAGGTGAAGGTTGAAGGCAAAGAAACAATTTTTTACTTGCAGAAGGATGATTTTCTTGGGTCAATTCAATACGTCTATTATGTGGCAGAACTCAAAGCAAATATTTTGAGTATGGGACAACTCACAGAGAAGGGTTATTCGATATTCATGAAGGATTGAATACTGCATCTGAAGGATAAATCAGGGGATTTGATTGCTCAAGTCGGAATGGAGGGAAATCGAATGTACAAACTGAATCTGAGAAGCATTCGAGAAAAATGCTTGAAAATAAATGTCAAAGACCAGTCAACCTTGTGGCGTCTATGGTTTGGTCATCTACATCATGATGGGCTAAAGAGATTAGAAAAGAAGAACATGGTGCATGGACTACCTAACATGGAATATGAAGGAAAAATTTGTGAAGAATGTATACTTGGTAAGCAAACAAGAACTTCCTTTCAAAAGAATGCAGAATATCAGGCTGAGCACATCCTTGAATTAATTCACACTGATATTTGTGGACCAATCACTCCAGAATCCTTTAGTGGCAACAAGTATTTCATCTTCTTCATTGATGATTTTTCAAGGAAGACTTGGGTCTATTTCCTAAAATAAAAATCAGAAGCATTCGACACATTTAAGAAGTTTAAAGTAATGGTGGAGAAGACAACTGATCGACACATCAAAGCTCTTCGATCTGATAGAGATGGAGAGTATACCTCAACAGCCTTTATGAAGTATTGTGAAGAGCAGGGCATAAGGAGATTTCTAACTGCAGCATACTCACCTCAACAAAATGGGGTTGCTGAAAGGAAGAATCGAACAGTCCTTGACATGGTTCGGTCAATGCTTAAGGGCAAAAACATGTCAAAGGAATTTTGGGCAGAAGCTGTGCACTGTGCAATCTATGTTCAGAATAGATGTCCACATTCGAAATTGGGAGATCAAACACCACAAGAAGCATGGAGTGGACAGAATCCGACTATATCTCAATTTAGAGTATTTGGTAGTGTTGCTTATGCACATGTGTCAGATCAACAAAAAGCGAAACATGAAGACAAAAGCCAAAAGTACATACTAATTGGGTATGATTTTGAAGACAAAAGGATACAGGCTATTAGATCCCATAAACAAAAAGGTGATAGTGAGTAGAGATGTTCGAATAAATAAAGCAAGCCGACGGGACTGGAACATTTCGACATAAGCTATACTTGAAACTGGAGAACCATCAGTCACTATACCAACAAGCATTTTAATAAATCCTGAAGACTCTGATAATGAAGGTGAACTCTCACAACCGAGAATGCGAAGTTTGCAAGAGTTGTATGACAACACAGAAGAAGTACACCTTGTATGTCTGCTGGCAGATTCTGAAAATATCAGTTTAGACGAAGCATGGAGAGATGAAAATTGGAAGAAACCCATGAATGAAGAAATTAAGGCCATTGAACATAACAACACCTGGGAACTAGCAGAGTTACCAAAAGGAAGTCGAACCATTAGTGTGAAGTGGGTGTACAAGAAAAAGATGAATGCACAAGGCAAAATCGAAAGGTAAAAGGCATGACTTGTGGCGAAAGGATACAAGCAGAAAGCAGGAAATGATTATGACGAAGTATTTGCACCTGTTGCAAGAATGGAGACAATTTGACTGCTTGTTTCTCAAGCTGCTCAATTCAAATGGTCAATATTTCAAATGGATGTCAAATCAACATTTTTGAATGGTATGCTCGAAGAAGAAGTTTATGTCAAACAACCACCAGGATACATGAAAGTCGAAAGCGAAGGAAAAGTGATAAAACTCAAGAAAGCACTTTATAGGCTAAAACAGGCGGCACGAGCATGGAATACACACGTTGATACTTACTTCAAGGAGAATGGTTTTCAGCAATGTCCCTATGAACATGCTCTATATGTGAAGAAGGATAAATAAAATATATTGCTTGTTGCCCTCTATGTCGACGACCTGATTTTCTTGGGAAACAATGATCACATTATTGAAGAATTCAAAAGCAAAATGACAGATTTAGGGCAGATGAGTTTCTTTCTGGGTATGGAAGTTCGACAAGGAGAAACTGGATTTTTTGTCTCACAAGAAAAATTTGCAAAAGATATCCTGAAGAGATTTAAAATGGAAGGCTGCAATCCAATCTCGACTCCAATGGAACTCGGAGCCAAGTTTTCAAAATTTGACGGGGAAGAATGTGTCGAAGCAAACAAATTTCGAAGCTTGGTTGGAAGTCTTCGATATCTCACATGCATAAGACCAGATCTTTTGTTGAGTGCTGGAATTATAAGTCGATTTATGGAAGAACCAGTATACTCGCAGTGGAAGGCTTTGAAAAGAATTATTCGTTATGTCCAAGGAACTGTGTCACTTGGAATGTTTTACTCAAGAGCAGAAGATTGCAAGCTGACTGGCTAGTCCGACAGCGATTGGTGTGGAGATATAGACGATCGAAAAAGCACTTCAGGATATGTGTTTTTCATGGGAAATACTACTTTTACCTGGCTCTCAAGTAAGCAACCAATTGTGACGCTATCAACATGTAAAGTAGAATATGTGGCAGTATCTTGGTGTGTATGCCATGCAATATGGCTTAGAAGACTGTTGAGCAAACTGGAACATAAACAAGAAAATGCAAAGATAGTGCAAGTCAACAACAAATCTGCAATCGAGATGGCGAAGAATCCAGTGAATCAAGAAAGAAGCAAACATATTGACGTTCGCTACCATTTTATTCGAGAACATGTGAAGAATGGAAACATCAAACTAAAGCATGTGGCAAGCAAGGATCAAGCTGCGGACATCCTTAGAAAACCATTGTCGAAGGAGCTATTCGACAGAGAGAGAAGATGCTAGGAATGAAGGATCGAAGAAGAATTTAGGTCTATGGGGAAGTTTTGTTGGATAAACTTAAATGCTGCACTGGGCAGCAAAAAGTTATATTCTCTTGGGTAGTTAAAAGTTTGTTTCTTCTAGGAAATAATAGTTCATTCAATATTGTAAATTTTCTCTCTTATCTCTTGGTCTCTATATAAAGACCACATTGTAACACTTCTTAATATATTGTGAAAACTATCAATATCAATAGAAAAGGTGTGCTTCCTTCACATGCACACTCTAAACATGTTAATCAAAAGGAAGATGAAGGATTCAATAATATAAAAAAAATCTCAACCTAATTCTATCATCAATCCATGAAATGAACATAAAGAGAGCACCATTTATACTTGTTCGAATAATACTCAAACCCTGGTTCCTAACAAGCAGATTAAATTGGTACTGTCCTCACTAACTAAGGCACCCATCCAATTTAAGAACCCAGAAACAAAAATTTAGAGGTGATGATCAATCCCCCAATTGTTGCATGCAAGAACTTTACAATTTCTATCTTCCTTCCTCTCTTCATGTTTTTTTCCTTCTCTTCCTAATTATTATTCTAATTTTATATCTTCATTAAAAGGACTAGTTATTTTAGGGACTTTATTATTTTAAAACACACACATAATAAAGAAATACCTTTTAATTGTTTATAAATAATTCGATATAAGTACCAGATTTTAATAAAATTAGTAGAAGATCTGTGCGTCCGCACAAGTAACTCATATCTTAATGTGAATAATATTGTACAAATAAAATTTAAAATCTTAAACATTTAGAATGACAAATATTCAATTAAGATTCATTATAACAAAAATATATGAGACCAATATTTAGTTACATTGTTTTACAGAGTAATAATATCTTCCTAATTATTATTCTAATTTTATATCTTCATTAAAAGGACTAGTTATTTTAGGGATTTTATTATTTTTAAAAACACACCTAATAAAGAAATATCTTTTAATTTTTTATAAATAATTTAATATAAGTATCAGGTTTTCATAAAACTATTGGCGTCTAGGACTTACACCAAC